>NC_143048.1:19087500-19092500 GCF_057628025.1 Oncorhynchus mykiss | reverse complement strand
TCTTCTCTCTCCCATGACTCTCCAGCCAGAGAGAGATTGTGCGACAGTGTTGGCTGGAAAGTAGGCTCCATACAGCATGAATCTGATGGGTGAACTGAACCCAAACCGCACAGTGCCCCAGTTATCCTTGGATCCTCCTTCAGTATGTTTAACTGAGTCCCCAGCCAAAAGTGAATGTCTCCCCAAACTCTTTCTCTTCTCACTCTCTTTCCCTCTTTCCTTCTCCCTCTGGCCTGTGTCTCCTCACTCCGCAGCCTCTCTCTCTCAACCTGTCCCTTTTCTCCTCTCCTTTCACTCTCTCTCTCTCTCTCTCCCACTCACTTTCCACCTCCCTCTCTCCAACCTCAGTCCTCCTATCTCCGTCGCGCTTCATAAGACATCTCCACCAGGCTCTACTGTACTCTCACACTGAGTAGAGAGAGAACTCTGCTGGCTTCCAACCATCATCTAACAACTCTCCTGCCTTTGAACTTCTAATCCAATAAAAAGGGAATGTTTGCACAACACAGCAGCACCACAGTGGGCAGAGCAGAGACCCAGCAGAAGAGGAGAGAAGCCTGAACAATATAAAACAGACTCAGAGGATCACAGTACCAGGCTATGAGGACACATAGGGCTCTGGTCAAAAGTAGTTCACTATGTAGGGAATAGGGTACCATTTGGGATGCAGACAGAGTACAGCAGAGGTCACTGTAGAGTGGGTCAGAAGATGGTGATATCCGATACCTGTTAATTTTTACAATTGTCTTCTAGCCTGGTTACCAGGTCTGTATGTAGTTCTCTTCTAGCCTGGTTACCAGGTCTGTAATGTAGTTATCTTCTAGCCTAGTTACCAGGTCTGTATTGTATGTAGTTTTCTTCTGGCCTGGTTACCAGTTCTGTATGTAGTTCTATTCTAGCCTGGTTAGCAGGTCTGTATGTAATTATCTTCTAGCCTGATTACCAGGTCTGTATGTAATTATCTTCTAGCCTGGTTACCAGGTCTGTATGTAATTCTCTTCTAGCCTGGTTACCAGGTCTGTATGTAGTTCCCTTCTAGCCTGATTACCAGGTCTGTATGTAATTATCTTCTAGCCTGGTTACCAGGTCTGTATGTAATTATCTTCTAGCCTGGTTACCAGGTCTGTATGTAATTATCTTCTAGCCTGGTTACCAGGTCTGTATGTAGTTCCCTTCTAGCCTGGTTACCAGGTCTGTATGTAATTATCTTCTAGCCTGGTTACCAGGTCTGTATGTAATTATCTTCTAGCCTGGTTACCAGGTCTGTATGTAATTCTCTTCTAGCCTGGTTACCAGGTCTGTATGTAATTCTCTTCTAGCCTGGTTACCAGGTCAGTATATAGTTCCCTTCTAGCCTGGTTACCAGGTCTGTATGTAATTATCTTCTAGCCTGGTTACCAGGTCTGTATGTAGTTCCCTTCTAGTCTGGTTACCAGGTCTGTATGTAGTTCCCTTCTAGCCTGGTTACCAGGTCTGTATGTAATTCTCTTCTAGCCTGGTTACCAGGTCAGTATATAGTTCCCTTCTAGCCTGGTTCCCAGGTCAGTATATAGTTCCCTTCTAGCCTGGTTACCAGGTCAGTATATAGTTCCCTTCTAGCCTGGTTACCAGGTCAGTATATAGTTCCCTTCTAGCCTGGTTACCAGGTCAGTATATAGTTCCCTTCTAGCCTGGTTACCAGGTCAGTATATAGTTCCCTTCTAGCCTGGTTACCAGGTCAGTATATAGTTCCCTTCTAGCCTGGTTACCAGGTCAGTATATAGTTCCCTTCTAGCCTGGTTACCAGGTCAGTATATAGTTCCCTTCTAGCCTGGTTACCAGGTCAGTATATAGTTCTCTTCTAGCCTGGTTACCAGGTCAGTATATAGTTCCCTTCTAGCCTGGTTACCAGGTCTGTGTAATGAGGTCTGTGTGTAGCTTGTGTAGAGGAGTCAGGCGCAGGACAGCAGATATGAGTAAATAAATGTAATTTACTCAAAAATGGACAAATACAATACAATAAAGCGAGCCCACATAACGGACCGTATTACATACAAACAAGTACTCACAAATAAACATGGGTGAACAGAGGGTTAAATAATGAACAAGTAATTGGGGGATTGAAATCAGGTGTGTAAGACAAAGACAGAACAAATGGAAAATGAAAAGTGGATCGGCGATGGCTAGAAGGCCAGTGACGTCGACCGCCGAACGCCGCCCGAACAAGGAGAGGGACCGACTTCGGCGGAAGTCGTGACAGTCTATATGTAATTCTTTATCCAACACCTGTGACTGACTCATTGTCAACAAAATTCAAGAACAAAAACAGTTGGATGAAGCACACAAATACCTAGCTGTTGTTTACAAGCATTTGAACAAGACAGCAGCTGATTGGCTAATGTCTACAGTTTGTATTGGGTGAGAGTTCACTCACCCAGTGTAGAAGAGGTTAGAGTTCAGAGTTCAGCTTCAGAGACACCTGGCTGTGTCCCAAATGTCATACCTGTACCCTATTCAGTACATTGTTTTGGATCAGCCCACTATATAGGGGCCCTGAGCCTTATTCCATTAGCTGGAGGAGACTGTAACTGTACTCTATGATGGAAACCATGGATTCAAGATGGAAATATATAACACACAACATACACAACCCTGCCAAGACTTGAACTGAGCTGCACTGTTGGTTAACGTAAGTACAGTATGTGTTCACCGCTGTGACTGTGGGTGTGTCCCAAATGACACCCTATTCCCTATGTAATGCGCTACTTTTGACCAGAGCCCTACGGGGGAATAAGGAATAGTGTGCCATTTGGGACGCACACTGTATAAAGGGAAGGAACGGTCTGGCTGTGGTTATAATTATACCAACACAATAGCAGATACCAGATTGACATTACGACATGGTGAGTGGACATCAATCTTCATCACATGGTTTTTATTAGTCTTAACACATTGTGAGTGATTTACACCCCTCATCTCTCTCTCTCCCTCCATCTCTGTTTCTCTATCTCTCTCACTATGTATGATATACAGCAGCTCCTTCCATCAGGATTTTACGAATACTTTTTAATGAACGCCAGAGAGGTTATTTTATTGGGTTAATCCTCCTCGTCACTGCGGGTTGTCTGTCTGTCTGTGGTTTGGCTAATTATTCTGACTGCGTCCCAAATGGACCCCTATTCCATTATTCCCTATAGTGCACTACTGTGCCATTTAGGACAAAGACATTCTGTCTCCGTCAGAATGAGGCTGCATTATAAACCAAGCCTGTCCGGCTGTGTGGAGATGTGATATAATGTCATCTGAAATGGAATCCTTTTTTCTATGTAGTGTACTACTTATGACCAGGGCTCATAGGGCACTTTGTAGGGAATGGGGTGCCATTTGGGACACACATCTCTAAACAGGCAGACCTAGTCCTCAGCCTCAGCTCCAGGGCTCCAGCCCCATGTCACTGATATGCTGTTATTAACCTAGAATGAGAGAAGAATAGAGATTCCCTGTCCCTGTAGAGTTGAGATCATTCTGATTGCTCTCCTCAGGCGTAGCATTGTGAACGTTTAGAGTTCTATATCAATTCCATTGTACCTTCATTATAGTACAAAAAAACCAACTCCTCTGCATTTGGAGCTAAATGTATGGTTACGTTGAGAGGGTTGAGTTTAGAGCAGGGTTGTCATAGTCAAACAGGATATCCACTGGATATGTTTGTCAATGTGTGTTTCCCTGAAATCAAGCGTGGAGAGATTGTAGATAACAGTTGAATCAGTACATCTGTCTCTATCATGTATAACAGACATCAGGCTGGTGAGAGCATTCTGAACTGGAGGTGAACCTGTCCACATGCCTCCTATTACTCTTCATAACATACTACAGCCTCAAAGCTCGCAATCCCTGAACTTTACCTCTCTCTCTCTCTCTCTCTCTCTCTCTCTCTCTCTCTCTCTCTCTCTCTCTCTCTCTCTCTCTCTCTCTCTCTCTCTCTCTCTCTCTCTGGTGTGTGCGTGCGTGTAAGCTGTGGTTGGTGCCGTGCACTTCTTGTCTCTCGGCAGTCATGTAGAATGTTAATTCATTAGTTCACCCTATCCATCTCTCTGGTCCTCCTATCCATCTCTCTGGTCCTCCTATCCATCTCTCTGGTCCTCCTATCCATCTCTCTGGTCACCCTATCCATCTCTCTGGTCACCCTATCCATCTCTCTGGTCACCCTATCCATCTCTCTGGTCACCCTATCCATCTCTCTGGTCCTCCTATCCATCTCTCTGGTCCTCCTATCCATCTCTCTGGTCACCTTATCCATCTCTCTGGTCACCTTATCCATCTCTCTGGTCACCTTATCCATCTCTCTGGTCACCCTATCCATCTCTCTGGTCACCCTATCCATCTCTCTGGTCACCCTATCCATCTCTCTGGTCCTCCTATCCATCTCTCTGGTCACCTTATCCATCTCTCTGGTCCTCCTATCCATCTCTCTGGTCCTCCTATCCATCTCTCTGGTCCTCCTATCCATCTCTCTGGTCCTCCTATCCATCTCTCTGGTCCTCCTATCCATCTCTCTGGTCACCCTATCCATCTCTCTGGTCACCCTATTTATCTCTCTGGTCACCCTATCCATCTCTCTGGTCACCCTATCCATCTCTCTGGTCACCCTATCCATCTCTCTGGTCACCCAATCCATCTCTCTGGTCACCCTATCCATCTCTATGGGCCTCCTATCCATCTCTCTGGTCCTCCTATCCATCTCTCTGGTCCTCCTATTCATCTCTCTGGTCCTCCTATCCATCTCTCTGGTCCTCCTATCCATCTCTCTGGTCCTCCTATCCATCTCTCTGGTCCTCCTATCCATCTCTCTGGTCCTCCTATCCATCTCTCTGGTCCTCCTATCCATCTCTCTGGTCCTCCTATCCATCTCTCTGGTCACCCTATTTATCTCTCTGGTCACCCTATCCATCTTTCTGGTCCTCCTATCCATCTCTCTGGTCCTCCTATCCATCTCTCTTGTCCTCCTATCCATCTCTCTG
>NC_143048.1:19075000-19082500 GCF_057628025.1 Oncorhynchus mykiss | reverse complement strand
ATGTCCTGTTACTGTACTATTACTGTCCTGTACTGTTACTGTTACTGTTACTATCATTTCCTGTCATGTTACTGTCCTGTTACTGTCTTGTCCTGTTACGGTCCTGTCCTGTTACTGTCTTGTCCTGTCCTGTATTGTCCTGTTACTGTCCTGTCCTGTACTGTTAATGTAATTTCCTGTCACTGTACTGTACTGTTACTGTCCTGTACTGTTACTGTCATTTCCTGTGCTGTTACTGTCCTTTGCTGTTACTGTCATTCCCTGTCCTGTTACTGTCCTGTTACTGTCCTTTCCTGTCCTGTTACTATCCTGTGCTGTTACTGTCCTGTCCTCCTGTCCTGTTACTGTCCTATATTGTTACTGTCCTATACTGTTACTGTCCTGTCCTGTTACTGTCCTTTCCTGTACTGTTACTGTCCTATATTGTTACTGTCCTATACTGTTACTGTCCTGTCCTGTTACTGTCCTTTCCTGTTAACTATACCTTTAACTATACATTAATGTACATACTACCTAAATTGGCCTAACCAACCAGTGCTCCCGCACATTGGCTAACCGGGCTATCTGCATTGTTTCCCACCACCCACCAACCCCTCTTTTTACGCTCTGTTCATCATATATGCACAGTCACTTTAACAATACCTACATGTACATACTACCTCAATCAGCCTGACTAACAGGTGTCTGTATATAGCATTGCTACTCTTTTTTCAAATGCCTTTTTCCTGTTGTTTTATTTCTTTACTTACCTATACACACACAGACACACACACACACACACCTTTTTTTTCACACTATTGGTTAGAGCCTGTAAGTAAGCATTTCACTGTAAGGTGTTGTATTCGGCACACGTGACAAACTTTGATTTGTCCTGTTACTGTCCTGTTACTGTCCTGTACTGTTACTGTACTGTTACTGTCCTGTCCTGTTACTGTCCTGTACTGTACTGTACTGTTACTGTCCTGTACTGTTACTGTACTGTTACTGTCCTGTCCTGGTACTGTACTGTTACTGTCCTGTCCTGTAACTGTCCTGTACTGTTACTGTACTGTTACTGTCCTGTCCTGTTACTGTCCTGTACTGTACTGTTACTGTCCTGTACTGTTACTGTACTGTTACTGTCCTGTCCTGTTACTGTACTGTTACTGTCCTGTCCTGTTACTGTACTGTTACTGTCCTGTCCTGTTACTGTCCTGTACTGTACTGTTACTGTCCTGTACTGTACTGTTACTGTCCTGTCCTGTCCTGTACTGTTACAGTCCTGTTACTGTACTGTTACTGTCCTGTCCTGTTACTGTCCTGTACTGTACTGTACTGTTACTGTCCTGTACTGTTACTGTACTGTTACTGTCCTGTCCTGGTACTGTACTGTTACTGTCCTGTCCTGTAACTGTCCTGTACTGTTACTGTACTGTTACTGTCCTGTCCTGTTACTGTCCTGTACTGTACTGTTACTGTCCTGTACTGTTACTGTACTGTTACTGTCCTGTCCTGTTACTGTACTGTTACTGTCCTGTCCTGTTACTGTACTGTTACTGTCCTGTCCTGTTACTGTCCTGTACTGTACTGTTACTGTCCTGTACTGTACTGTTACTGTCCTGTCCTGTCCTGTACTGTTACAGTCCTGTTACTGTACTGTTACTGTCCTGTTACTGTCCTGTTACTGTACTGTACTGTTACTGTCCTGTTACTGTCATGTACTGTTACTGTCCTGTTACTGTCCTGTACTGTACTGTTACTGTCCTGTTACTGTCCTGTACTGTACTGTTACTGTCCTGTTACTGTACTGTTACTGTACTGTTACTGTCCTGTACTGTTACTGTCCTGTACTGTTACTGTCCTGTACTGTACTGTACTGTCCTGTACTGTTACTGTCCTGTACTGTTACTGTCCTGTTACTGTCCTGTACTGTACTGTTACTGTCCTGTACTGTTACTGTACTGTACTGTTACTGTCATGTTACTGTCCTGTCCTGTACTGTTACTGTCCTGTCCTGTACTGTTACTGTCCTGTACTGTCCTCTACTGTCCTGTTACTGTCCTATACTGTACTGTCCTGTTACTGTTCTGTACTGTTACTATCATGTACTGTTACTCTACTGTCCTGTTACTGTCCTGTACTGTCCTGTTACTGTCCTGTGCTGTACTGTTACTGTCCTGTCCTGTCCTGTAACTGTCCTGTACTGTTACTATCCTGTCCTGTTACTATCCTGTCCTGTTACTGTCCTGTACTGTACTGTTACTATCCTGTACTGTCCTATTACTGTACTGTACTGTTACTATCCTGTACTATCCTGTACTGTACTGTTACTGTCCTGTCCTGTTACTGTCCTGTACTGTTACTGTCCTGTACTGTTACTATCCTGTACTGTTACTGTCCTGTCCTGCTACTCTACTGTCCTATTACTGTCCTATTACTGTCCTGTACTGTCCTGTTACTGTCCTGTATCGTTCTGTCCTGTACTGTACTGTCCTGTACTGTTACTCTCCTGTACTGTTACTGTCCTGTCCTGTTACTCTACTGTCCTGTTACTGTCCTGTACTGTCCTGTTACTGTCCTGTACTGTACTGTTACTGTCCTGTACTGTTACTGTCCTGTACTGTTACTGTCCTGTCCTGTTACTATCCTGTCCTGTACTTTTACTATCCTGTACTGTTACTGTCCTGTACTGTACTGTTACTGTCCTGTCCTATACTGTTACTGTCCTGTACTGTCCTGTTACTGTCCTGTTACTGTCCTGTCCTGTTACTGTCCTGTACTGTTACTGTTCTGTCCTGTTACTGTTCTGTGCTGTTTCTGTCCTGTACTGTTTCTATCCTGTACTGTTACTGTCCTGTACCGTTACTGTCCTGTACTGTCCTGTCCTGCACTGTTACTGTCCTGTACTGTCCTGTCCTGCACTGTTACTGTCCTGTTACTGTTACTGTCCTGTTACTGTTACTGTCCTGTACTGTTACTGCCCTCTACTGTTACTGTCCTGTACTGTCACTGTCCTGTCCTATACGGTTACTGTTACTGTCCTGCACTGTCCTGTTACTGTCCTGTTACTGTCCTGTACTGTTACTGTCCTGTCCTGTTACTGTTACTGTCCTGCACTGTCCTGTTATTGTCCTGTCCTGTTACTGTCCTGTACTGTTACTGTCCTGTTCTTTTACTGTCCTGTCCTTTCACTGTTCTGTCCTGTTACTGTCCTGTACTGTTACTGTCCTGTTACTGTCCTGTTCTGTCCTGTTACTGTACTGTTACTGTCCTGTACTGTTACTGTCCTGTACCGTTACTGTCCTGTACTGTTACTGTCCTGGTCTGTTACTGTCCTGTACTGTTACTCTCCTGTACTGTAACTGACCTATACTGTTACTGTCCTGTCCTGTACTGTTACTGTGCTTTACTGTGTTTGTTCCCTGTTCATTCTAGTGGTACTATCCAAAAGGATCCTACAGGGTATATACTCAAATACATTGGTCTAGAAAAGGTCATTTTCCGAGGACAAATTGTGTGTTTTCTTCAGCTGTCCAAAAGTAGTTTATGGTAGGGGAATAATTGCATTTTTTAGAGTCAACATCCAGTGTCCTCCAAGAGTTGCAGAATATTTCCTTATCTGTCTAGTTCCTAGCTGAATACTTCCTTATCTGTCTAGTTCCTAGCTGAATACTTCCTTATCTGTCTAGTTCCTAGCTGAATATTTCCTTATCTGTCTAGTTCCTAGCTGAATATTTCCTTATCTGTCTAGTTCCTAGCTGAATATTTCCTTATCTGTCTAGTTCCTAGCTGAATATTTACTTATCTGTCTAGTTCCTAGCTGAATATTTCCTTATCTGTCTAGCTCCTAGCTGAATATTTCCTTATCTGTCTAGTTCCTAGCTGAATATTTCCTTATCTGTCTAGTTCCTAGCTGAATATTTCCTTATCTGTCTAGTTCCTAGCTGAATATTTCCTTATCTGTCTAGTTCCTAGCTGAATATTTCCTTATCTGTCTAGTTCCTAGCTGAATATTTCCTTATCTGTCTAGTTCCTAGCTGAATATTTCCTTATCTGTCTAGGTCCTAGCTGAATATTTCCTTATCTGTCTAGGTCCTAGCTGAATACTTCCTTATCTGTCTAGTTCCTAGCTGAATATTTCCTTATCTGTCTAGTTCCTAGCTGAATACTTCCTTATCTGTCTAGTTCCTAGCTGAATACTTGCTTATCTGTCTAGTTCCTAGCTGAATATTTCCTTCTGTCTAGCTCCTAGCTGAATATTTACTTATCTGTCTAGTTCCTAGCTGAATATTTCCTTATCTGTCCAGTTCCTAGCTGAATACTTCCTTATCTGTCTAGTTCCTAGCTGAATATTTCCTTCTGTCTAGCTCCTAGCTGAATATTTACTTATCTGTCTAGTTCCTAGCTGAATATTTCCTTCTGTCTAGCTCCTAGCTGAATATTTACTTATCTGTCTAGCTCCTAGCTGAATATTTCCTTATCTGTCTAGTTCCTAGCTGAATATTTCCTTCTGTCTAGCTCCTAGCTGAATATTTCCTTATCTGTCTAGTTCCTAGCTGAATACTTCCTTATCTGTCTAGTTCATAGCTGAATATTTCCTTCTGTCTAGCTCCTAGCTGAATATTTACTTATCTGTCTCGCTCCTACTGTGGGTGTATTCTTGTGTCTATCTCTGTAGGTGGAACAGTGAAAGTTCCCCTTAAGACAAACTGTCTAACCCATAAATCCTCTTCTTTTATCTCCCTCTTTCCAGGTGACAGCGACAGACGCGGACGGCGGCTCCTTCGGCTCCATCAGTTACTCTCTCGGGTCAGGAATCAACAGTGCTGTCCCCTCCCAGTTCTCTGTAGGGAAGGAGACAGGACAGATCTGTACCAACGTGGCTCTGGACAGGGATCAGGGACCAACCAGCTATGACTTTACCGTCACCGCCGTGGACGGGGTGAGTCTCCTACTGTATCTCTCCATCCTCATCCAATGGCTACATCCCCAAATGGCACTGTATTCCCTACATAGTCAATTCCCATTGACCAACGCCCTATGGAAGTGCCATTTGGCACATAATCTCTCCCTGTGAGTACATTAAACCCCTGACAGTGATCTCTTAAAGCAGTGCTTTTCACAGTGTTTATCACAACAGGGCTAAAAGAAGAAAAACTCCAGCACCCTGGTAATATTGATGCTTCCAACAATTGAATGGATCTTTTTAACCGATATTTCACAGCAGGGTTCACAGCAGACATATAGCTAGCAGAACCCTGGCTATTAGACGCAGCTATAGAGCCAGAGCCAGGATAGCTAGTAGAGAGGGGAGCAGCTCCCCAGTCAGGCAGAGCAGAACACAGCAGAGCAGAACGTTTTTCAGTAGTGTAGACAAATAAAAGAGTCTGAATGACTCTCCCTGACAGGACTGTGCTGTGAATGAGTTTCCCTGACAGGACTATGCTGTGAATGAGTTTCCCTGACAGGACTGTGCTGTGAAGGAGTTTCCCTGACAGGAATATGCTGTGAATGAGTTTCCCTGGCAGGGCTGTGAATGACTCTCCCTGGCAGGGCTGTGCTGTGAATGACTCTCCCTGGCAGAGCTGTGCTGTGAATGAGTTTCCCTGACAGGACTATGCTGTGAATGACTCTCCCTGGCAGGGCTGTGCTGTGAATGAGTTTCCCTGACAGGACTGTGCTGTGAATGAGTTTCCCTGACAGGACTGTGCTGTGAATGAGTTTCCCTGACAGGACTATGCTGTGAATGAGTTTCCCTGACAGGACTGTGCTGTGAATGACTCTCCCTGACAGGACTATGCTGTAGTGCCACACGCCAAATCCTACTTGAAGGTAAAAGGTTAGAAATGAAATCACTGCAGTCATGGTGAGAGAGACAGAGACAGAGACAGAGACAGAGACAGAGACAGAGACAGAGACAGAGACAGACAGACAAACAGACAGACAGACAGACAGACAGACAGACAGACAGACAGACAGACAGACAGACAGACAGACAGACAGACAGACAGAGACTAACTGGCAATATTCATTCAAAAAAACAGCCCAATAAACTTTACAACATAAACCAATCGTACAGATGGGCTCCAAACAATGCAGAGACATTCATTGAAACATTGAACTCAAATGAAATGATGAACTCTATACAGTTTTTCAATAACTCACAGTACCAAAACAATAAAGATGGTGTCAATTTGGCTACTCAAAACATCAACTGCATATTCCAAAAAGCAGCATCGAAAGCAAATTTGAGAAAACCAAAGCAATGCAACATCAGAAGCAAAAATCAAAATGTTTCTGACAAATGGTTTGATAATGAATGTAAAACAATTAGAAAACACCTAAGACAAATGTCAAACAAAAAACAGAAGCAGCAAAACAACCCAGAGCTACGATATGAATACTTTGAAACTCTGAAACAGTATAAACAAACACTGAAATGCAAGAAATGGAATTATACCAACAAGAAACTTAATGAAATTGAAAATGCAATTGACCAAAATCAGTTCTGGGACATGTGGAACAATTTAAGCACAACAAAGCCACAAGAATTAGCCATACAAGATGTAGGAATTTGGAAAACTTACTTTGATAATCTATACAAAAACATCCCACAAAAAGATTTACAACAGAACCAATTAGAAATTAAAGAAAAATTGAACATCCTTGAATCTGTCATTAAAAACAACCAAAATCCATGAGATTACCCAATAACCCAACAAGAACTAAATGAAAGCTAAAATCTATTAAATCAAAAAAGGCTTGTGGTGTAGACAACATCAGAAATGAAATGCTGAAAAACAGCACACCTGAGTTGCAAAATGCTGTGCTTAAATTGTTCAACATGGTTTTAACTTCTGGCTGCTTCCCTTATGTCTGGAACCAGGGGCTCATCTCCCCTATACACAAAAGTGGAGACAAATCAGACCCCAATAATTACAGGGGAATTTGCGTCAACAGTAACTTGGGAAAGGTTTTCTGTAGCATTTTGAATTCAAGAATTCAAACCTTTCTTCAAGAAAAAAAATGTAATAAGTAAATGTCAAATTGGCTTTCTTCCTAACCATCGCACTACTGACCACCACCTTACACACACTAATTAATAAACACGTCCACCAAAAAAAAGGAGGGCAAAATCTTTGCTTGCTTTATTGACTTTAAAAAAGCATTTGATTCGATTTGGCACGAAGGGCTATTCTACAAAATTCTACAAAGTGGGCTTGGTGGTAAGGTTTTAATAATTAATAAAATGTATGGAGACAGAAAACAAGTGTGCAATAAAAATCAAAAACCAAAGAACAGAATTTTTTTCACAATGTCGAGGTGTAAGACAAGGCTGCAGTTTGAGTCCAAATCTTTTCAACATTTATATCAATGAATTAGCAGACATGTTGGACCAATCTCCAGCCCCAGGACTCACACTATTTGACACAGAGGTGAAATACCTGCTATATGCTGATGACTTTGTACTTCTATCACCAACCAAAGAAGGTCTTCAACAAAACATTAATATTCTGGAGC
>NC_143048.1:19060000-19070000 GCF_057628025.1 Oncorhynchus mykiss | reverse complement strand
ACTATGAACAAAAATAAACAGGTTGGCGTTTTACTGTAATACATCTTTAACTATGACCAAAAATAAACAGGTTGGCGTTTTACTGTAATACAGCTTTAACTATGACCAAAAATAAACAGGTTGGCGTTTTACTGTAATACATCTTTAACTATGACCAAAAATAAACAGGTTGGCGTTTTACTGTAATACATCTTTAACTATGACCAAAAATAAACAGGTTGGCGTTTTACTGTAATACATCTTTAACTATGACCAAAAATAAACAGGTTGGCGCTTTACTGTAATACATCTTTAACTATGACCAAAAATAAACTGGTTGGCGTTTTACTGTAATACATCTTTAACTATGACCAAAAATAAACAGGTTGGCGTTTTACTGTAATACATCTTTAACTATGACCAAAAATAAACAGGTTGGCGTTTTACTGTAATACATCTTTAACTATGACCAAAAATAAACAGGTTGGCGTTTTACTGTAATACAGCTTTAACTATGACCAAAAATAAACAGGTTGGCGTTTTACTGTAATACAGCTTTAACTATGACCAAAAATAAACAGGTTGGCGTTTTACTGTAATACATCTTTAACTATGAACAAAAATAAACAGGTTGGCGCTTTACTGTAATATATCTTTAACTATGACCAAAAATAAACAGGTTGGCGTTTTACTGTAATACATCTTTAACTATGACCAAAAATAAACAGGTTGGCGTTTTACTGTAATACAGCTTTAACTATGACCAAAAATAAACAGGTTGGCGCTTTACTGTAATACATCTTTTTTTTGTATTTTAGTATTTTTTTTACTTTACCCTTTTTCTCCTCAATTTCGTGGTAGTTTGGTGGTTACAGTAGTTACAGTCTTGTCTCATCGTTGCAACTCCTGTACGGACTCGGGAGAGGCGAAGGTCGAGAGCCGCGCGTCCTCAGAAACACAATCCAACCAAGTCGCACTGCTTCTTGACACAATGCCCACTTAACCCGGAAGCCAGCCGCACCAATGTGTCGAAGGAAACACCGTGCACCTGGCGACCATGTCAGCGTGCCTTACGCCCGGCCCACCACTGGAGTACGGCGACCGGGATGTCAGCAACCGGGACAGGACCAGATTCTAGAGTCAGCTTTTTATACAGGGTTCCTGCTGATTTTAACCTGCTCTATTAATGTGGTGCTGTGTACAGTATGCGTGTGTCCGTCCTCCTGTGTGTGTGTATTTGGAGCTGTGTCTGACCTTGACCACTGTGTTTTGTGTCCTTTCTCCACCAGGTGTGATCTCCCTGTCCCGGTCGCTGCACGGCAAGGCCAACACGGTGATCCCCATGGTGGTTTCAGCCCAGGACGGAGGGGGTCTGGCAGCACTGGTCAACGCCCGGGTCAACATCAGTGTGGTGGCAGGCCTGGTGGCGCCCCCTGTGTTCGAACACAGCCAGTACAGCTTCACTGTGTCTGAAGACGTACTGCGTGGGACTGAGGTTGGCATTGTACAGGCCATCAGTAAGAACGGTGGGTGTGACTTGGAATTAGAACGTATGATTGGTTAAGGACTGCTAACATGTGTGTGTGTGTGTGTGTGTGTGTGTGTGTGTGTGTGTGCAGTATGTGCTGAAAGGACTCACTGGGGTGTTCTGTGCTCCCTCTTTGCTACATGTACCAATTGTTCAAATAGGCAGTGAGCCACTGTACACACCTAGTTTAGAAATCACATTAATCACAAATTCCATCCCAGCACATTGTTTTTATAGTCATTACTTTGGATATTTAGGGCTCTGTCATAGTGTAAAAGACTTGACAAATGACTGAGGGGGAGTATATTGTAACTGAAGTGGTCTCTGCCTGGTCTGGTCCTGGTCTCCTCGTCTGGAGTGACTCTGGATCTTGTCAACTCACTTCAAAAGATACAAATAAACTCCCACACACACAATCTGTATTCACTGTCACGAACCGGCTCAGAGTTCGTAACAAAAACAGAGACAACGTGGAGATAAGTTAATAAATATATTTATTAACTTAAGTAAACTAAATACAATTAACAATGGTGTGTGTAGTCAGTAGTGTAAGGGAGTGGTTGCGTGCATAAATGTGATAATGTGGGGTGTTGAAAGGTGCTGCCGACCCTCCCGGCTCCGCCCCCCAACATCTTATTAAGGAAAACAAGAGTAAGGAGAAAGAATTCGGCAGACAGAGTGGGAGGGTCGTCACCCCCCACCCCACCCTCCGTAAAACTGGGGACCAACAAGGACCCCGGAACACCATACCAGTCACACAAACAAATTGACTCTGCATCCAAAATTGACCCAGCCTCGAGGGGGTACGCCAACCTTGTCCTCCCTAGACCTCAACAACCTTTGTAGTGTTCAGTGATCTTCAACAGCTGTTCTTTAGTACATAATTCTAACAGTTCCTCTGATGGAAAGCAAATGAACTCGTCTATATTAGATGTCATAGTCAGAAGTCAGTCATTTAAAAAAAGAATATCGCTCTTCCCCTCTGATGAACACACCAGAACAGACCACAAGAGAAATGACAATCACACTGGGCACCACAGGAGAGAGATGAGATATATATAGAGCTTCCCCCAAAACCTATAGTAACTCAACCCTAGTCTTTGTGCGGATTTGTGGTGGGTAATTACACACTGTAGCCTGCTGGCAAGGAAATGTACCACCTAGCACGCTGGCAAATTCCCCCAAGCCATGGATGTGCCCCCGAGACAACTGCTCAGTCCAGACACCACACAAAAATAACAAACAAAATAACCATGCCCATTGTATTCTAAAGTGAAACACGTCGCTAAGCCTAACAGGGGGAAAAGAAAGGCTATAGCTCCAGGTAGCAAGTGTCACTACCCTACCCAAATCTCCCACTGTGGTACACAGCCGATTGTACTTACCTCCTCAGACCGATGTCCCAACAGCGAGTAGAGCAAGAGTCTCCAGCCTGGGCAGGACCTGGAAACTAACCAATATACTCTCTGCTGCACACAACCAACTATCCACCGCAGTGGCAAGTTTACCAACCAAACAAAGGCAACCAACACTGGGCACCAAACATTACAACTCAAACAAGCTGTAACAAAAGATGCAAACAAAGCCCCTACAGATTTTAACATTAACTCCACGTTTTCTCCCAAACACAATACCTTGGACAAGATCCTGGACGAGCCCCCACTTGTCACGAACCGGCTCAGAGTTCGTAACAAAAACGGAGACAACGTGGAGATAAGGAATAACAAAATATATTTATTAACTTAAGTAAACTAAATACAATTAACAACGGTGTGTGTAGTCAGTAGTGTAAGGGAGTGGTTGCGTGCATAAAGGTGATAATGTGGGGTGTTGAAAGGTGCCAACGCAAATAAACAAAACAGCGAAAAATAAAATCTATCAGTGTGTCTGCATGGAGAGAGTCTCCCCATGGGGAAGAGGTGTATTCATCCCGGGACACACCCGAGTCCAGGTGTGTCCCATTTTGCTGACGACCCTCCCGGCTCCGCCCCCCAACATCCTATTTAAGGAAAACATGAGCAAAGAGAAAGAATTCGGCAGACAGAGTGGGAGGGTCGTCACATCACACACATGCACTAACTCACGCACACACCCACACAGATATGCACTCATACACATACATTCATGCTACTATACACACACATCACAACTGCTACTACCAGACTCTTGTTATGATTGCTAAATACTGCACAAATTCAACACTTGCCCCCCAATCCCCCTTTCTGCAATACACGTGTAAATATTAGACTTTAAATTGTGCCTTCCCGCATTATACTTTTATTATATATTTTTTAACCCCTTTTTCTCCCCAATTCCGTGGTATCCAATTGGTAGTTACAGTCTTGTCTCATCACTGCAACTCCCCAATGGACTCGGGAGAGGCGAAGGTCGAGTGCCGTGCGTCCTCCGAAACACAACCCAACCAAGCCGCACTGCTTCTTGACACAATGCCCACTTGACCCGGAAGCCAGCCGCACCAATGTGTCGGAGGAAACACCGTACACCTGGCGACCATGTCAGCTTGCACTGCGCCCGCCACAGGAGTCATCCTGACAAGGACATCCCTGCCGGCCAAACCCTCCCCTAACCCTGACAACGCTTGGGCAATTGTGCACCACCCCTTGGGTCTCCCGGTCGCGCCCGGCTGCGACAGAGCCTGGACTTGAACCCAGAATCTCTGGTGGCACAGCTAACACTGCGATGCAGTGCCTTAGAACACAGCAGCACTCAGGGGGCGTTGTTGCATTGTTGAGAAGGAACCTGCAAGTAAGCATTTCGTTGGACAGTGTATACCATGTGTATCCTGTACATACAGGATAATAATAATACATTAAACTTGAAACTTCCCCTGTCTGTTCCCAGGCGTCCTCAGTAAGGACATCCTGTACAGCATCTCCTCTGGAGACCCTGCTGGCTACTTCACCGTGGACCCAGAGAGCGGAGCCCTGCGGACCAGCCTTCCTCTGGACCACGAGGCCCAGCCTTCTCTAACCCTGGAGCTCCAGGCACGTAGCGGCAGCCCCCCTGCCTTCGGTCAGACCCACGTCCACATCACAATCCAGGACATCAACGACAACACTCCTGTCTTCCTGCCCTCCTCTTCTGAGTCTCTCCTCCTCCCGGAGCACACAAAGATGGGGACTATGGTCTACCGCGTCCAGGCCCAAGACCGAGACTCCAGTATCAATGGCCAGGTGACCTTTGACCTTTCCTCCACCGCAACCTCAAGTGGAGGTCAAAGAACCTTTTCCATGGAGCGCAGTACAGGGGAGATCCGGCTGGTCGGCGAGCTGTCGTACGACGTAACGCCGCGCTATGACCTGACGGTGACAGCTAAAGATGGTGGCGCTCCCCAGCTGAGCTCTACCATGATGCTTGTGGTGCACGTCCAGGCGGAGAACGACCACGGTCCCATGTTCGACACCCTGACCTATCGCGTGGAGCTGAGGGAGAACACCCCGCTCAGCACATGTTTCCTACAGGTATGTTCAGTAGATTGTTCAACTAACTATTAACAACATTTCAACTAACTATTCCTAACCATAACCCCAGAAAGCTGTTATGTATCAACAGAGTTGCAGTCGATAGGTTGTTGATAGTTTGAGTATCTGTAGATCGTCTACCGGGGACTATCCAAATAATGTGCAAACCTTTATTGTCACCAAGAGGAAAACTGTCTTGGAAACAATTATGCTGTATATAAGAAAATGATATTGAGGGCAGGTTTCCCAGACCCAGACTACAGTAAAAATTTCCTGGAATAGAAACAATTACAATTTCCATTGAAATAGTTTTGTTGTCCAAAATAGGCTTCATCTGTATCCGCAAAACTGTACCAATATCAAATCAAATGTATTTATATAGCTCTTCATACATCAGCTGATATATCAAAGTGCTGTACAGAAACCCAGCCTAAAACCCCAAACAGCAAGCAATGCAGGTGTAGAAGCACGGTGGCTAGGAAAGACGCCCTAGAAAAGCCAAAACCTAGGCAGAAACCTAGAGAGGAACCAGGCTATGAGGGGTGGCCAGTCCTCTTCTGGCTATGCCGGGTGGAGATTATAACAGTACATGGCCAACATGTTCAAATGTTCATAATGGTATGGTCATGGTCAAATAATAATAATCACAGTAGTTGTCGAGGGTGCAACAAGTCAGCACCTCAGGAGTTTTTTATTTTTATTTTACCTTTATTTAACTAGGCAAGTCAGTTAAGAACAAATTCTTATTTTCAATGACGGCCTAGGAACAGTGGGTTAACTGACTGTTCAGGGGCAGAACGACAGATTTGTACCTTGTCAGCTCGGGGGTTTGAACAACACTCTAACCACTAGGCTACCCTGCCGCCCAAAAGGAGTAAATATCAGTTGGCTTTTCATAGCCGATCATTGAGAGTATCTCTACCGCTCCTGCTGTCTCTAGAGAGTTGATAACAGCAGGTCTGGGACAGGTAGCAAGTCCGGTGAACAGGTCAGGGTTCCAAAGCCACAGGCAGATCAGTTGAAACTGGAGCAGCAGCATGGCCAGGTGGACTGGGGACAGCAAGGAGTCATCATTCCAGGTAGTCCTGAGGCATGGTCCTAGGCCCAGGTCCTCTGAGAGAGAGAAAGAAAGAAAGAGAGAATTAGAAGGAGCATACTTAAATTCACACAGGACACCGGATAAGACAGGAGAAATACTCCAGATATACCAAACTGGCCCTAGCCCCCCGACACATAAACTACTGCAGCATAAATATTGGATGCTGAGACAGGAGGGGTCAGGAGAAACTGTGTCCCCATCCGACGATACCCCCGGACAGGGCCAAACAGGCAGGATATAACCCCACCCACTTTGCCAAAGCACAGCCCCCACACCACTAGAGGGATATCTTCAACCACCAACTTACCATCCTGAGACAAGGTCGAGTATAGCCCACAAAGATCTCCGCCACGGCACAACCCAAGGGGGGGCGCCAACCCAGACAGGAAGACCACGTCAGTGACTCAACCCACTCAAGTGACGCACCCCTCCTAGGGACGGCATGGAAGAGCACCAGAGACAGCAAGGGCGGTTTGTTGCTTCAGAGCCTTTCCGTTCACCTTCACACTCCTGGGCCAGACGACACTCAATCATATGACCTACTGAAGAGATGAGTCTTCAGTAAAGACTTAAAGGTTGAGACCAAGTCTGCGTCTCTCACATAGGTAGGCAGACCATTCCATAAAAATTGAGCTCTATAGGAGAAAGCCCTGCCTCCAGCTGTTTGCTTAGAAATTCTAGGGACAATTAGGAGGCCTGCGTCTTGTGACCGTAGAGTACATGTAGGTATGTATGGCAGGACCAAATCAGAAAGATAGGTAGGAGCAAGCCCATGTAATGCTTTGTAGGTTTGCAGTAAAACCTTGAAATCAGCCCTTGCTTTAACAGGAAGCCAGTGTAGGGGAGTGTATGATCAAATTTTTGGGTTCTAGTCAGGATTCTAGCAGCTGTATTTAGCACTAACTGAAGTTTATTTAGTGCTTTATCTGGGTAGCCAGAAAGTAGAGCATTGCAGTAGTCTAACCTAGAAGTAACAAAAGCATGGATTCATTTTTCTGCATCATTTTTGGACAGAAAGTTTCAAATTTTTGCAATGTTACGTAGATGGGAAAAAAGCTGTCCTTGAAACAGTCTTGATATGTTCGGACCTAGAACACGCATCTCTGTTTTGTCCGAGTTTAAAAGTATAAAGTTTGCAGCCATCCACTTCCTTATGTCTGAAACACAGGCTTTTAGCGAGGGCAATTTTGGGGCATCACCATGTTTCATTGAAATGCACAGCTGTGTGTCATCCGCATAGCAGTGAAAGTTAACATTATGTTTTCGAATGACATCCCCAAGAGGTAAAATATATAGTGAAAATAATAGTGGTCCTAAAACGGAACCTTGAGGAACACCGAAATTTACAGTTGATTTGTCAGAGGACAAACCATTCACAGAGACAAACTGATATCTTTCCGACAGATAAGATCTAAACCAATATCTGCTACACTTCATGTATACTGTTGTTCATCTACAGGTTGAAAGGGGAACATTGTCTTGGACATATTTTGCTGTATATAACAATAGAACAATATAACAATATTTCTGATTAAGGACTTAATTCATCCATCTACAGGTGCGAGCTCTGAGCCGGGACACCGCGGGTTCAGGGTCCTCCTCTCCACTGGCATTCCACCTGAGACCTGACGGAGACGCAGCAGGGTTTGGCATCGCAGTAGACAGCGGCTGGCTGTTTGTGAAGAGTGCCCTGGACAGAGAGGTGAAGGACATGTGACAGGAAGATATATAAACCTTTCCAGACCCGCACACTGAATGCTCCTTTAAAACTTCTTAGGCCTGAGATCCCGCTAACGGGATCATGCAGGGCGCCAAATTCAACAGAAATCCCATAATTAGAAATTCCTCAAACATAGAAGTATTCCACACCATTTTAAAGATACACTTCTTGTTAATCCCACCACAGCGTCCGATTTCAAAAAGGGCTTTACGGCGAAAGCACCACAAACGATTATGTTAGGTCAGAGCCAAGTCACAGAAAAACACCAAAGAGAGTAGTCACAAAAATCAGAAAGAGAGATAAAATGAATCACTAACCTTTGATGATCTTCATCAGATGACACTCATAGGACTTAATGTTACGCAATACATGTATGTTTTGTTTGATAAAGTTCATAGTTACATAAAAACATTTCAGTATACATTGGCGTCTTATGTTCAGTAGTTCCAAAAACATCCAGTGATTTTGCAGAGAGCCACATCAATTTACAGAAATTCTCATCATAAATGTTGATGAAAATACAAGTGTTATGCATGGAACTTTAGATACACTTCTCCTTAATGCAACCGCGGTGTCAGATTTCAAAAAAGATTTACGTTAAAGCAAACCATGCAATAGCTGAGTACGGCGCTCAGAGACCAAACAAGCCAAAAAGATATCCGCCATACTGTGCAGTAAACAGAAGTCAGAAATAACATTATAAATATTGACTTACCTTTAATGATCTTCATCAGAATGCACTCCCAGGAATCCCAGTTCCACAATAAATGTTTTGTTCAATAATGTCCATCATTTATGTCCAAATAGCTACTTTTGTTAGCTCGTTTTGTAAACAAATCCAAACTCACGAAGCGCGTTCACTAGGAGCAGACGAAATGTCAAAAAGTTCCTTTACAGTCCGTAGAAACATGTCAAACGATGTATAGAATCAATCTTTAGGATGTTTTTAACATAAATCTTCAATAATGTTCCAACCGGAGAATTCCTTTGTCTGTAGAAAATCAATGGAACAGAGCTCGCTCTCACGTGAACGAGCGTCACGAGCTTGTGGCACTCTGCCAGACCACTGACTTAAAGAGCCCTTATGATCCCCTCCTTTACAGTAGAAGCCTCATACAAGTTTCTAAAGACTGTTGACATCTAGTGGAAGCCTTAGGAAGTGCAACATTACCAATGTCGCACTGTATCTTCAATAGGGAATGAGTTGAAAAACGACCAACCTCAGATTTCCCACTTCCTGGATGGATTTTCTCTCAGGTTTTTGCCTGCCATATGAGTTCTGTTATACTCAGAGACATCATTCAAACAGTTTTAGAAACTTCAGAGTGTTTTCCATCCACATATACTATTAATATGCATATATTAGCAACTGGGACTGAGTAGCAGGCAGTTTAATCTGGGCACCTCTGGTCACCTTATTCCTCCAAGCTACTCAATACTGCCCCCAGCCATATTAAGCCACTTTGATTGACATCGATCATGTAGATCTCATTCATGTTGACATTAGACCTCTTTAGAGACCTGAAAACATCTGACTAACTTTCATTTATAATGTAATGTCCCTTTAATGTGCGTCCATGACCTTTGCCCAGGTGAAGGACATGTACATGTTGATGGTTCTGGCCACGGCAGGCCACGGGCAGCTGAAGAAGACGGGCAGTGCCACAGTGAGGGTGTCGGTGACCGATGAGAACGACAACTCTCCCCGTCTGATCCAGGCGAGGGCTTTCCTGGCCGTGAGAGAGAACCTTCCGGCGGGTTCAGGGTTCGGACGGGTGTTGGCTACGGACCGAGACACGGGCCTCAACGGCAGGCTCAGTTACAGACTTCTACACCCAGACAGACACTTCCAGATCAACTCACACACAGGTAGTTCAAAGACTGCTAATGAATGGAATAAAAATTATATACACTGAGTGTGCAAAACATTAAGAACACCTTCCTAATATTGAGTTACACACCCCCCTCCCCCCTTTTGCCCTCAGAACAGCCTCAATTCATCGGGGCATGGACTCTACAAGGTGTCGAAAGTGTTCCACAGGGATGCTGGCCCATGTTGACTCCAATGCTTCCCACTGTTGTGTCAAGTTGGGTGGATGTCCTTTGGGTGGTGGACTATTCTTGATACACACGGGAAACTGTTAAGCATGAAAAACCCAGCAGCACTGCAGTTCTTGATAAAAACCAGTGTG
>NC_143048.1:18977500-19055000 GCF_057628025.1 Oncorhynchus mykiss | reverse complement strand
CAGCCCGCTTGGAGTTTGCCAAAAGAGAGAAACATGAGAAACAAGATTATCTGCTTTGATGAAACCCGAGATTTAACTCTTTGGCCTGAATGCCAGCACGTCTGGAGGAAACCTGGCACCATCCCTACGGTGAAGCATGGTGGTGGCAGCATCATGCGGTGGGGATGTTTTTCAACAGGAAGGACTTGGAGACTTGTCAGGATCAAGGGAAAGATGAATGGAGCAAAGTAGATAGAGATCCTTGATGAAAACCTGCTCCAGAGTGCTTATGAGTGCAGACTCAGGTGTAGGTTCACATTCCAACAGGACAATGATCCTAAGCACACAGCCAAGACAACGCAGGAGTGGCATTAGTCTCTGAATGCCCTTGAGTGGCCCAGCCAGAGCCCTGATTTGAACCATCCAAATATCTCTGGGAAGACCTGAAAATAGCTATGCAGCGATGCTCCCCATCCAACCTGACAGAGCTTGAAAGGATCTGCAGAGAAGAATCAAGGCTGTAATCTCTGCCAAAGGTGCTTCAACAAAGTACTGAGTCAAGGGTCTGAATACTTATGTAAATGTTATATTTCAGTTTTATTTGATTTCTAAATCTGTAAAAAAAATCTAAAAACCTGTTTTTTCTTTGCCATTATGGATTATTGTGTGTAGATAGATGAGGGGGAATTTTAAAAAAATTAGATGAAGGCTGTAACTTAACAAAATGTGGAAAAAGTGAAGGGGTCTGAATACTTTCCGAATGCACTGTAGCATGTGTCTGCTGACTGTTGATATTCAGCTATCTTGCTAAATGGATTATCATTAACTGTCAGGATATTCATAGTTGCTAATAATGTCCCTCAACAGTCAGTAGATTGTTTGGAGAAACATTGATTAGCTAGCTACTAATTTCATCCTCCAGCCGGCTCTCACAATTGAGCCTGGTGATGACGTTAGCTAGCTACAAACTTTTAACACCAATATATTGATGATATACAGTTTGCTAACCATATCCCTATCTGTCTGACCGTAGGTCCTGAGTGGTATTGAGGATATATGCTTACCAAATTCCAATCTCCCTGTCCACAGGTCCAGAGTGCGAGCAGAGCTCCTTCCAAAGCCAACTCCCTCTCCATGTCCTTTAACTCTGTCGAGGAGGCCAAACCAGGCTCTATGATTGGCTCTGTGAGGTCACATGATGGCTTTGAGCTCCCTGAGGCCGGTCAGGTGACCTACACGGTGGTGGGCGGGTCAGACCGAGACGGAACGTTCATGGTGGACCGTCAGACAGGTGACGTGTACCTGGCGAGGGAGCTGGATTATGAGCGCTCCGCCCGCTACACACTACAGATAGAGGTGGACGACTTCTCCATGACGTTACCCAGCAGCCACCTGGTGCAGCTAGACATCGAGGTGGAGGACAGCAACGACCATGCACCCCGCTTCCCGGAGGACCCCGTTACCGTGGTGATACCTGAGAATATGGAGCCTGGGGCGTCCATCTACACCTTCCAGGCCTCGGATCAGGATGGATCAGGGCCCAACAGCCTGCTGACCTACTCCATCCTGCACCAGGTAGGGTTAGGAGTAGTGATGCACTGATATGACATTTTTGGTTGATACCGGTATCCAATATTTTCATTGCCCCCCAAAAATTGATACTGATAACTGGTATTTAACATTTTAGTGGCCTTTTAAGCATTCTAGTATAGTTACATCGTTAATAGACACACATGGACGCAGCTGTCTAAGGCATCTCATCTCAAGAGGCGTTACTACAGTCCCTGGTTTGAATCCAGGCTGTATCACATCCGGGTGTCCTATAGGGCGGCACACAATTGGCGTCATCCGGGTTTGGCCGGGGTAGGACGTCATTGTAAATAAGAATTTGTTCTTAACTGACTTGCATAGTTAAATAAAGGTTACACACCCAGCACCCTGACCAAAAAGTTATTTTGTTGGCTTTTTCGTCCCCATTATCAGTAAAACATAATCAAAATCAATTTATTTCACTTACTTGCTGTGTTGGTTCGTTCGTTTGTTCAGAGTCTCAACCAGGATTTCATCATACATGTCAAGCAGTGAAGTTTCAGCTCTGTCTGTCCGTGGCCTCTCTTCCTCGGTGCGCACTGTCACTGTGTCTGTTTCCATCTTGTCCAGCTTTGTATGTAAACATTTCATGTAAACCCTGTTTCTTGTCCGCATCGAAGTAGCGGTTATTGTACCTAGCATCGAGCATGGTGGCGACACAGTAAAGAGAGAATGCCACCGAATCGCTTGTTCACAGCCTGTGTCGTCAGTTTTGTTGAGCGGGCGTTTCAATGCCATGACAGAGGGTATCACATCTGCTGTAGGCGCAGTTGATGAGCTTT
This sequence comes from Oncorhynchus mykiss, assembly GCF_057628025.1. Lineage (NCBI taxonomy): Eukaryota > Metazoa > Chordata > Actinopteri > Salmoniformes > Salmonidae > Oncorhynchus > Oncorhynchus mykiss. The sequence goes on along the minus strand of NC_143048.1, from coordinate 19,052,649 downwards.
TTGTTCGATGAGTCACTTGTTCGATTGGAGCTAGCTAGTGTGTTTATGTTTCCAAGTTTCAAACATGTTCTCAAATGCCATTGAAATGGCAGCAGTGGTATGACAACCAGCACATTCATGAGCATGAAATAAATCCTTGACGACCCACTGTGCTGACAGACTCAGCATGCTCATGGGGCTGACATCGCTGGTCCAAATGTCAGTCGTGAATCTAATAGTAGTGACGCCCATAGCAAGTAGCTCATGGATGTGCATTTCAAAAAATACTGTGCAACTCCGGTAGGGCAACATCTGAAAAATAGTGCACTTGGTAACGTTTGTATGTACCGCTGCTCGACCAGTCAGCGAATGACAACATCACCCACGACAGAGAATTATTGGTAGTTAAGGTCAATAAATTAGATTGTCTTGGTGTTAATGGATTTTGCCTTTGAGTTTCTCGCTGACATTTTCTTTACTCTTTCAAATGACTGCTGGACTTGTTGACTGCGATCCACACAGCAGACATTGTGGGCTAGTTTAGGAATTCTGTGTTGCACAACATTTTACGTGGCGTCTTTACGTCATGTCCCTACGTTAAATAGGTATACACGTCAGCTTTGACATCGGTTTTGCACATCGGGCCGATTTTGATATTGACATTTTTAGCTAATATTGTCTGATTCCGATATCTTCACCAATATATTGTGCATCCCTAGTTAGGGGGTTAGGGTTAGGAGGTTAGGGTTAAGTCCCACAGGTTAGAGAAGCAAATCAATAACAGGAACGTTGCTGTTTCAAATTACAGACCGGTCGTGAAAGTTGGAGATGAAATCACTGGCAAATAGACCATCTCCTCAAATAGACCCCATAAACTAGCTGTTTAGGGAGTAGAGCAGAATAATGATTTATCTCTGCAAATGGATTAATAAAGTTATGTTCTCTTCTCCTCTGTTTCAGAACCCTGGACTAATAAAGTTATATTTATTCTAGTCTGTTTCAGTACCCTGGACTAATAAAGTTATATTATATTATATTCTAGTCTGTTTCAGTACCCTGGTCTAAAAACATTATATTTAATTCTACTACGTTCCAGTACCCTGACCTCCTGGTGCTTGACCCTTCCACTGGCGTCCTGACCCTGGCACAGGAACTGGACCATGAGGTCACTTCCTCCCTTATCCTGGTCGTCCAGGCAACAGACTCCGCTCTGAATGCCAGCCAACGGCGCTGGGGCTCGGTGACGGTGAGGGTGTTTGTGACAGATGAGAATGACAACGCTCCAGTGTTCAGCTCGCCATCCGCGGTTAGCGTCATGGAGGACCAGCCTGTGGGTTTCGTGGTTCTCTACGTTGTGGCACGAGATGCCGACCAGGGGGAGAACGGACGGGTCAGCTACTTCATCGAGACTGGCAACGCTGGAGGGACATTCAGCCTCAACCCTAATACTGGTGGGTCATTTAAACAACTCCTAGTATAATGAAAGTGGTTTGGAACCTCAAAGAAAAGGTAACCTAGTCTGAGACCTGAAGACTTTAGTTAGCTCCCCAAGCTAATGCCTAAGCTTTAGCTCAGCTGGATAACACAGCCTTGTGGCAACAGACAACCGGGTTAAAACCTGGTCGGTAACACTGGCATACATTATTGTTTTCTCACCAGAACAATCATGTAGTTACCATCTGTGCTGTAAACACATGGTGTGATGTCAGAAGGCCATTGGTACCACATTCCCAGCTTCCATGTGGTTGGGTCTGTGAGAGAGTCTCATAAGTTTCAACCTATAATCAGGCCCCAGCAAATTGAAAACAGTATAAACAGGGATGTGTGAAGAGATGTCGTGTGAGAGACGAATTACAGTTAATGAAGTTATCCCGGTACGTTGGGTAGGCCTGTCTACCTGAGCGCTAAGCTCTACCACCAACAACACTGCTGTAACAAATAACACCGCTGTAAGTAACAATCCAGCTATCTGGCCTGAGTTTAACAACTTTTTCCACAGCAGAAGGCCACAGCGAGGAGAGGCTGGCAGTAAACACACACTGCTAGACACGCAACGGGCAGGGATGCCGTGCTGTGCTGAGATTACAGACCAGGCCTGCCGTGCAGTGCTGAGATTACACACACACACCAGGCCTGCCGTTCTGTGCTGAGATTACACACACACACCAGGGCTGCCGTGCAGTGCTGAGATTACACACACTCACCAGGGCTGCCGTGCAGTGCTGAGATTACACACACACACCAGGGCTGCCGTGCTGTGCTGAGATTACACACACACACCAGGGCTGCCGTGCAGTGCTGCGATTACACACACACACCAGGGCCGCCGTGCTGTGCTGAGATTACACACACACGCCAGGCCTGCCGTGCAGTGCTGAGATTAGGGCTTCCCTATCCTTCTCATTACCTGGCCCTGGGAGCAAAGGAGGAGAGAGGGCACAGCACTGACTCATTTCAGATTCATGCTTTAATGAGCCGCAACAGTTAAAGAGAGAGTGAGGCGGGAGGAGAAGGAGGGAGGAGGGGGGTGTTGGTTCTGTTGTTGGGTTTGTTGTATTCTCTCTGGATCGCCGTACGCTCTGAGATAACTAGCCCCTGAGCCTTTAGTATGGTCAGAGTTAGTGGCTGGAATAGTTTCAGCCGCTGTGACTCCTCAGTGATCCCATCCCAAGCCTGGTCACTAACAGCACATGGGTAGGAGGAGGGGAGAGAGAGAGAGAGGGAGAGAGAGAAAAAAATGAAAGAGAGAAACATGGAAAACCTATTTTGGATGTTTCCAATTGGCCTGTTTGGCTTACGTATATGCATGGTTGTATTAGAGTAGAACAGTCACAGTTCTGAAGATGGGGTGAACTAAGGTAACAATGGTTTCCTTGCTCTCCTTGTTTTATCTCATGTTAGACACTCTATTAGTTCCTTCTATTAATCAAATGAGTCTAGGGAACAGAGTCGTCTTACACAAGTTGATAAAAAAGAACAATGAAAAACCTTCAGGGGCGGATTGTCAGACCTAGATCAAGCCATCTATAAGGGCAAAAAAATCATCCCACATAGAAAACTCAACACACATAGTTTGATTTAATATTTCCATTGAGCCCAGAGGAGGGGGAAAGAACCCCTAATAGAGTTAGGAGACACCCATCCTCCACCCAGAAGGATCCAAGGTTACCATGATCTGTAGTAGGCTTCTCCTACACAGCTCCCTGTAGTGCTGGTGTAATGGGAACATAATCAAAACAGAATGTGTAGAGATGGGACCATTTCTCCTGTCATCGTAGACCCTGGCCTGGGCCGCTTGACAAGACAGGAGCAGACCAGGTGCTCAGAGGATTAACTCATGATATTAACTGTCATTATACTGTCATTATACTGTCATTATACTGTCTAACTACCTGCATGGCTGGAACCAGTTCAAGATGGGCACCACACACACACCCATGCCTGCACGCACACACACATATACACACATACACACACACACACACACACATATATACTGAAACCATATTAAGATGGCCACGCTCTCTCTGTGACACACCTGATAGATCTTGACAGCTTCCTGTTTTTATCCCCTCGGCCGACCATGAGGCCCCTTGGTTCCTGATTGGTGGGGGAGGGGTGGAGCCGGGGTCAACGTGTCTCACACACCACAGGAAAGCCCAGAAGACCAAACGGCAAATAGTGTGTGCGTGTCGGTGTTATCAAAGTCTCAAAAGAGGGACTGAGTCACACAGACATGCAGTTGTAATCGCTCCTTTAATGGTTCCCAGCAGTCTGCACGTTTTTTTGTTGTTGGTGTTTTGTTTCTGTCTAGGCTTTCATGGGAATGGGTCCACACACACAGAGATGACTGGGTGGACTGGGTGGACAGGGTGGACTGGGTGGACAGGGTGGACAGAATGGGTGGACTGGGTGGACAGGGTGGACAGAATGGGTGGACAGGGTGGACTGGGTGGACAGGGTGGACTGGGTGGACAGAATGGGTGGACTGGGTGGACAGGGTGGACAGAATGGGTGGACTGGGTGGACAGGGTGGACAGAATGGGTGGACTGGGTGGACAGGGTGGGTGGGTGTGTGTAGGTAAGTAAAGCACTTGGCAAGGAGCAACGCTCGGCCTCCGACGGAGAGGGAGGAATGACTGGTGAAAGATGAAGCTAGCAGAGAAGTGAAGCTAGCAGTAAAAGTTGAAGCTAGCAGAGAAGTGAAGCTAGCAGTAGAAGTTGAAGCTAGCAGAGTTGTGCTGGACAGAGAGCATGGGGACCTTTAAAAGGGTGTGACTGCACACTAGGTAGGGAGAGAGACTGGCTGAGTCTGTGTCCGAAATAGCACCCTGCATCCCAGCTAAGTTCACTACTTTTGACCAGGGCTCATAAGGCCCTCTCCACTCCTTAGAGTCTCTCTTCATCCTGTAATCTGTATCATCTCCTCTCCTCTACCCCAGGCTCCCTCTCTAACCCCTCTCTTCTTCTCCACCCCCAGGCTCCCTCTCTAAACTCTCTCCTCTCCTCCACCCCCAGGCTCCCTCTCTAACCCCTCTCCTCTCCTCCACCCCCAGGCTCCCTCTCTAACCCCTCTCCTCTCCTCTCCTCCACCCCAGACTCCCTCTCTAACCCCTCTCCTCCACCCCAGACTCCCTCTCTAACCCCTCTCCTCTCCTCCAGGTTCTCTCTCTAACCCCTCTCCTCTCCTCCACCCCAGGCTCTCTCTCTAACCCTTCTCCTCTCCTCCACCCCAGGCTCTCTCTCTAACCCCTCTCCTCTCCTCCAGGTTCTCTTTCTATCCTGAAGGCCATCGACCGGGAGGATCAGGACCTGTTGAACCTGACCATCGTAGCCCAGGACCACGGGGTACCAGCACTCTCATCCAGCCAGCTGCTGTCTGTCCAGGTCATCGACGTGAACGACCAGGTGCCCTGGTTCCAGGAGAACCAGTACCAAGCCCAGATTACAGAGAACCAGCCTGCAGGAACCACTGTTCTGGTGGTGTCGGCCTCCGACCTGGACCAAGGTGAGAGTGGCTTGAGCTCAGTAGACTAACACAGGAGATCCCGTCGTTACATACATAGTATACAGCACTTACAAGCACATATAGACACATATAGACAGATTACATATTTGCTGTACTGTTTCTTTAAAATAATAGAACTCAGTGTCAGCCAGCAGAGCCTCTTGTTCTAAGTGTTGATCCTCCATGTGTTCAATGCATGTTCACATCATCAGCACCGTCAGTAACAGTTGGTTTTAATTGAAGACCGTGCTGGGGGACGGTGTGTGTGTGTGTGTGTGTGTGTGTGTGTGTGTGTGTGTGTTCACATTCCCCTGGAGTTAGTCAAGAGCACATAAACCAGAAGGATTTTAAAGTTTCTCTCCAGGGTGATTAGTGGGGTAAGGTGATGGTGCCAGAGTCTTTCTCTGTTAGCACGCTATCACACACAAACGCAACACAACACAACACACACACACACAATCTACCAGCCTCCGCCCGGCCCGTGCAGCCCAGCCACCCGCTTACACAGCAAAACCAACTACGAACAAATAAAAACAGGAATGCTGCTGTGTTTGCTCTTTTAGGTGAGAAAAATAAGTTTAGTTTTTTTTCGCAAACACTTATTTGCGAATGTTTTCAGTGCCCTGGGGTAGAGAGGGTTCAAAGTATAATATGACTGGAATAGGACCCAGCACCCTATGAAAAGTGTAGATTACGCTGTACTGCAGCGCCAGCTGTGCCACCAGAGACTCTGGGTTCGCGCCCAGGCTCTGTCGCGACCGGGAGGTCCGTGGGGCGACGCACAATTGGCCCAGCGTTGTCCGGGTGAGGGAGGGCTTGGTCGGTATGGATATCCTTGACTCATCGCGCACCAGCGACTCCTGTGGCGGGCCGGGCGCAGTGCATGCTCACCAAGGTTGCCAGGTGCACTGTGTTTCCTCCGACACATTGGTGCGTCTGGCTTCCGGGTTGGATGCGCACTGTGTTAAGAAGCAGTGCGGCTTGGTTGGGTTGTGTATCGGAGGACGCATGACTTTCAACCTTCGTCTCCCCCGAGCCCGTACGGGAGTTGTAGCGATGAGACAAGATATTAGCTACTAAACAATTGGATACCACGAAATTGGGGAGAAAAAGGGGTAACATTTAAATTAAATAACAAATGAAAAGTGTTGATTTGACTTGCACAGCCGGCTCCAATCCTTCTCCCTACCACATCCCCTTGGCCCTGACCCTTTTACGTTTGCAAACTGTATCTGTCAGATGGAAGCTCCACCCTACTACTGTGTTAATACCTATCCAGACCCTTCAGTTGAAGGGTAAGGGCCAAGGGGATGGTGTAGGCTGCTGTCAGATAGTATTAGGGTTAGACTTCATATACTCCTTCTCTCTCTTTTTTTTTTCTCTCTCTCTCTCTCTCTCTCTCTCTCTCCAGGTACCAACGGCCAGGTGACATATGGAGGCATCTCTGACGAGGGTTTTAGCATCCACCCAGCTACAGGTGTTATAACCACCACTAAAGCCCTGGACAGAGAGGCACAGGAACAATACACACTGACAGGTAACTGGCTCTGACCATAACATCTAACCCTGACCCTTAACCCTTAACCCCTCAGCCTAACTCCTAGCCCTAACCCTGATCCTTAATCCTAATCCTAACTGTTAAAGCCCTGGACAGAGAGGCACAGGAACAATACACACTGACAGGTAACTGGCTCTGACCATAACATCTAACCCTGATCCTTAACCCCTCAGCCTAACTCCTAGCCCTAACCCTGATCCTTAATCCTAATCCTAACTGTTAAAGCCCTGGACAGAGAGGTCTAAAAACTGTACACTCTGACAGGTAACTGTCCCTTTATATGACAGCCCTGCCACACTGCTTTACAATAGAGGTACGATAGCCCTGACACACTGCTTTACAAGAGAGGTACGATAGCCCTGCCACACTGCTTTACAATAGAGGTACGATAGCCCTGCCACACTGCTTTACAAGAGAGGTACGATAGCCCTGACACACTGCTTTACAAGAGAGGTACGATAGCCCTGCCACACTGCTTTACAATAGAGGTACGATAGCCCTGACACACTGCTTTACAATAGAGGTACGATAGCCCTGACACACTGCTTTACAAGAGAGGTACGATAGCCCTGACACACTGCTTTACAAGAGAGGTACGATAGCCCTGACACACTGCTTTACAAGAGAGGTACGATAGCCCTGACACACTGCTTTACAAGAGAGGTACGATAGCCCTGACACACTGCTTTACAAGAGAGGTACGATAGCCCTGACACACTGCTTTACAAGAGAGGTACGATAGCCCTGACACACTGCTTTACAAGAGAGGTACGATAGCCCTGACACACTGCTTTACAAGAGAGGTACGATAGCCCTGCCACACTGCTTTACAAGAGAGGTACGATAGCCCTGCCACACTGCTTTACAATAGAGGTACGATAGCCCTGCCACACTGCTTTACAAGAGAGGTACGATAGCCCTGACACACTGCTTTACAAGAGAGGTACGATAGCCCTGCCACACTGCTTTACAATAGAGGTACGATAGCCCTGCCACACTGCTTTACAATAGAGGTACGATAGCCCTGCCACACTGCTTTACAATAGAGGTACGATAGCCCTGCCACACTGCTTTACAAGAGAGGTACGATAGCCCTGCCACACTGCTTTACAAGAGAGGTACGATAGCCCTGCCACACTGCTTTACAATAGAGGTACGACAGCCCTGCCACACTGCTTTACAAGAGAGGTACGATAGCCCTGCCACACTGCTTTACAATAGAGGTACGATAGCCCTGCCACACTGCTTTACAATAGAGGTACGATAGCCCTGCCACACTGCTTTACAATAGAGGTACGATAGCCCTGCCACACTGCTTTACAAGAGAGGTACGATAGCCCTGCCACACTGCTTTACAAGAGAGGTACGATAGCCCTGCCACACTGCTTTACAATAGAGGTACGATAGCCCTGTCACACTGCTTTACAATAGAGGTACGATAGCCCTGCCACACTGCTTTACAATAGAGGTACGATAGCCCTGACACACTGCTTTACAAGAGAGGTACGATAGCCCTGCCACACTGCTTTACAATAGAGGTACGATAGCCCTGCCACACTGCTTTACAAGAGAGGTACGATAGCCCTGCCACACTGCTTTACAAGAGAGGTACGATAGCCCTGCCACACTGCTTTACAATAGAGGTACGATAGCCCTGCCACACTGCTTTACAAGAGAGGTACGATAGCCCTGCCACACTGCTTTACAAGAGAGGTACGATAGCCCTGCCACACTGCTTTACAAGAGAGGTACGATAACCCTGCCACACTGCTTTACAAGAGAGGTACGATAGCCCTGCCACACTGCTTTACAAGAGAGGTACGATAGCCCTGCCACACTGCTTTACAATAGAGGTACGATAGCCCTGCCACACTGCTTTACAAGAGAGGTACGATAGCCCTGCCACACTGCTTTACAAGAGAGGTACGATAGCCCTGCCACACTGCTTTACAATAGAGGTACGATAGCCCTGACACACTGCTTTACAATAGAGGTACGATAGCCCTGCCACACTGCTTTACAAGAGAGATAAATGAACAAGCCAACATTCCAAACTGGCCATGTTTTTATAGTTCTGTTTTTATGGGATACATCAGTGGTGCAATGGTAATGTTGGTGTTATTTTCTCTCCAGCTCTCTCTGTTTGTCTACAATCTCCCTAAGAAACACAATGTGATTTAGTTAATAAAAACATAAACTCTTCTAGACTGCTGAAGTCTTGTTTAATTCCTATCTTCCCTTTTGTCCAGTGTATGCCCGAGACGGTGGCGTGCCTCCTAACTTTGCCCGGGCGGCAGTGAAGATCCAGGTGTTGGATGAGAATGACAATGTCCCAGCATTCAGTAGACTGTACTACAGTCTGGAGGTGCCTGAGAACATGGAGGCTGTTGAGCTTTTCACCCTCAGAGCTATTGACCTGGACACTGGGGACAGCGGAGAGATGACCTACACGATCACAAGTAAGAGCCAACTACTTGTACATCAGAGGAATCCAATTGAATTAATAACTGACTGATTGATCTATTGATCCATTGATCACAATGTTGTGAGATTGACCTTTCATATTGTGTATCCCTTTTGCCCCTCCTCTTCCTCTTTCCTCCTCTGTTTCTCCCTCTGTCTTCTAGCGGGCGACCCGTCAGGTGACTTCCGTGTGGACAGGAAGTCAGGTGTTCTCTCCACCTCCAGACCGCTGGACAGGGAACATAGGGCCAGGTACAGTCTGACAGTGACAGCCCTTGACGGGGGCTCTCCGGCCCTGAGCAGCACGGCCACAGTAGAGGTCACTCTCCTGGACGTCAACGACCACAGCCCCCAGTTCACCAGCCCCAGCTACACCACTGACCTCTCTGAGGATGTTCCTATTGGCTCCCTGGTGCTGGAGGTCTCTGCTACTGACCTGGACCAAGGGTCTAACAGCCAGGTACACAGACTGAACTCATAGGCTGCGTCCCAAATGGCACCCTAGTCCCTACATAGTGTACCACCTTTGACTAGAGACCTATGCCTCCTGAGCCCCCTGAACATTTGCCAAATGTAGCATAACACTTTTGCCGTTTTGTCAACAAATGGAAGCCATCTATCTAGACATTCAAAGGGTTAATGAAGGCCTCACTAAGCCTTAAAAGTGATGTTACTTTTTGTAATCTAATCTACTGTAATCTGTTCTAATGCCAGGTGCTGTACTTCCTGTCGCGTGGCTCCCAGGGCATGTTCATCATCGACCAGCACACGGGACATGTCATCACCGCCGCTCCGCTCGACCGAGAACGAACCGCGTTGTACACTTTCGATGTCTGCGCCATAGACTCGTCCCCCGCCAGCCCTCGCAACTCCACCGCCACGGTCACCGTGTATGTACAGGACGTGAACGACAACGCTCCATTCTTCATCCAGGACCCCCTCGTCATCAACATCTCAGCCTCCAAGTAGGTAGCCAGGAGCTTAGCGATGCAGGATAAAGGCAGGAAGTTTGCTGATTCAAATCCCATGTCCGACAGGGAAGAATCTGGGTTGGACTGGGCTGGCATCTGGAAGGTTTATCTGTACAGTTTTGTCTTTCACATGTCTTCTTTGTTGTGATTTAAATAAAACATTTATAAAAAGTGTTGCTGGCATGCCATCACTTGCTGTTGTGTGTCTTAGATGCCATCACTTGCTGTTGTGTGTCTTAGATGCCATCACTTGCTGTTGTGTGTCTTAGATGCCATCACTTGCTGTTGTGTGTCTTAGATGCCATCACTTGCTGTTGTGTGTCTTAGATGCCATCACTTGCTGTTGTGTGTCTTAGATGCCATCACTTGCTGTTGTGTGTCTTAGATGCCATCACTGGAATCCATTTATCCGGAGGCTGCATTCATTGTTGCTGGGGATTTTAACAAGGCTAATCTGAAAACAAGACTCCCTAAATTTTATCAGCATATCGATTGCGCAACCAGGGGTAGAAAAACCTTGGATCATTGTTACTCTAACTTCCGCGACGCATATAAGGCCCTGCCCCGCCCTCCTTTCGGAAAAGCTGACCACGACTCCATTTTGTTGATCCCTGCCTACAGACAGAAACTAAAACAAGAGGCTCCCACGCTGAGGTCTGTCCAATGCTGGTCCGACCAAGCTGACTCCACACTCCAAGACTGCTTCCATCACGTGGACTGGGACATGTTTCGTATTGCGTCAGATAACAATATTGACGAATACGCTGATTCGGTGTGCGAGTTCATTAGAACGTGCGTTGAAGATGTCGTTCCCATAGCAACGATTAAAACATTCCCTAACCAGAAACCGTGGATTGATGGCAGCATTCGCGTGAAACTGAAAGCGCGAACCACTGCTTTTAATCAGGGGAAGATGTCTGGTAACATGACCGAATACAAACAGTGCAGCTATTCCCTCCGCAAGGCTATCAAACAAGCTAAGCGTCAGTACAGAGACAAAGTAGAATCTCAATTCAATGGCTCAGACACAAGAGGCATGTGGCAGGGTCTACAGTCAATCACGGACTACAGGAAGAAATCCAGCCCAGTCACGGACCAGGATGTCCTGCTCCCAGGCAGACTAAATAACTTTTTTGCCCGCTTTGAGGACAATACAGTGCCACTGACACGGCCTGCAACGAAAACATGCGGACTCTCCTTCACTGCAGCCGAGGTGAATAAGACATTTAAACGTGTTAACCCTCGCAAGGCTGCAGGCCCAGACGGCATCCCCAGCCGCGCCCTCAGAGCATGCGCAGACCAGCTGGCCGGTGTGTTTACGGACATATTCAATCAATCCCTATACCAGTCTGCTGTTCCCACATGCTTCAAGAGGGCCACCATTGTTCCTGTTCCCAAGAAAGCTAAGGTAACTGAGCTAAACGACTATCGCCCCGTAGCACTCACTTCCGTCATCATGAAGTGCTTTGAGAGACTAGTCAAGGACCATATCACCTCCACCCTACCTGACACCCTAGACCCACTCCAATTTGCTTACCGCCCAAATAGGTCCACAGACGATGCAATCTCAACCACACTGCACACTGCCCTAACCCATCTGGACAAGAGGAATACTGTACCTATGTGAGAATGCTATTCATCGACTACAGCTCGGCATTCAACACCATAGTACCCTCCAAGCTCGTCATCAAGCTCGAGACCCTGGGTCTCAACCCCGCCCTGTGCAACTGGGTACTGGACTTCCTGACGGGCCGCCCCCAGGTGGTGAGGGTAGGCAACAACATCTCCACCCCGCTGATCCTCAACACTGGGGCCCCACAAGGGTGCGTTCTGAGCCCTCTCCTGTACTCCCTGTTCACCCACGACTGCGTGGCCACGCACGCCTCCAACTCAATCATCAAGTTTGCGGACGACACAACAGTGGTAGGCTTGATTACCAACAACGACGAGAGGGCCTACAGGGAGGAGGTGAGAGCCCTCGGAGTGTGGTGTCACGAAAATAACCTCACACTCAACGTCAACAAAACTAAGGAGATGATTGTGGACAGGAAACAGCAGAGGGAACACCCCCCTATCCACATCGATGGAACAGTAGTGGAGAGGGTAGCAAGTTTTAAGTTCCTCGGCATACACATCACAGACAAACTGAATTGGTCCACTCACACAGACAGCATCGTGAAGAAGGCGCAGCAGCGCCTCTTCAACCTCAGGAGGCTGAAGAAATTTGGTTTGTCACCAAAAGCACTCACAAACTTCTACAGATGCACAATCGAGAGCATCCTGGTGGGCTGTATCACCACCTGGTACGGCAACTGCTCCGCCCTCAACCGTAAGGCTCTCCAGAGGGTAGTGAGGTCTGCACAACGCATCACCGGGGGCAAACTACCTGCCCTCCAGGACACCTACACCACCCGATGTCACAGGAAGGCCATAAAGATCATCAAGGACATCAACCACCCGAGCCACTGCCTGTTCACCCCGCTATCATCCAGAAGGCGAGGTCAGTACAGGTGCATCAAAGCTGGGACCGAGAGACTGAAAAACAGCTTCTATCTCAAGGCCATCAGACTGTTAAACAGCCACCACTAACATTGAGTGGCTGCTGCCAACACACTGACACTGACTCAACTCCAGCCACTTTAATAATGGGAATTGATGGGAAATGATGTAAATATATCACTAGCCACTTTAAACAATGCTACCTTATATAATGTTACTTACCCTACATTATTCATCTCATATGCATACGTATATACTGTACTCTATATCATCGACTGCATCCTTATGTAATACATGTATCACTAGCCACTTTAACTACGCCACTTGGTTTACATACTCACCTCATGTATATACTGTACTCGATACCATCTACTGTATCCTGCCTATGCTGCTCTGTACCATCACTCATTCATATATCCTTATGTACATATTCTTTATCCCCTTACACTGTGTATAAGACAGTAGTTTTGGAATTGTTAGTTAGATTACTTGTTGGTTATTACTGCATTGTCGGAACTAGAAGCACAAGCATTTCGCTACACTCGCATTAACATCTGCTAACCATGTGTATGTGACAAATAAAATGTGATTTGATGATTTGATTTGATTTGCTGTTGTGTGTCTTAGATGCCATCACTTGCTGTTGTGTGTCTTAGATGCCATCACTTGCTGTTGTGTGTCTTAGATGCCATCACTTGCTGTTGTGTGTCTTAGATGCCATCACTTGCTGTTGTGTGTCTTAGATGCCATCACTTGCTGTTGTGTGTCTTAGATGCCATCACTTGCTGTTGTGTGTCTTAGATGCCATCACTTGCTGTTGTGTGTCTTAGATGCCATCACTTGCTGTTGTGTGTCTTAGATGCCATCACTTGCTGTTGTGTGTCTTAGATGCCATCACTTGCTGTTGTGTGTCTTAGATGCCATCACTTGCTGTTGTGTGTCTTAGATGCCATCCCCTACTGTTGTGCCCTTGAACAAGGCACGTAACCCCTAAACTGCTCAACGGGCATCGTAGTATGCCTGCCCTATGCTCCAAGCCTCCCTCTGCATGTGTCTTTCAGAGGGGTTTGAATAAAAGCAGAAGACACATTTTAGTTGGACATCCATGTTCTTCTTCTTCTTCTTCTCCAGTGTCTCCTCCCATCGCATCCTGTCCACCATGCGGGCGGAGGACCGGGATTTTGGGGCCAACGGCTCACTGTTCTACCGCTTCGCCAGCCCTGTCCGGGGCTTCACCATCAACTCTCTGACCGGGGACATCCAGGTGTTGTTACGTTATTCATCAGGGTATTTGTGTCAAATACCCACTTAAGGGATGGCTTGCTTAGGGAGACTTAAGACAAAAATCATTTTCATTAATTAATGAATTATTTCATCCCAGGCTACAGAGAAGCTGCAGGGACTGACCCAGGGCCAGAGGACTCTGATTGTAGAGGCTATGGACCAGGGAAGCCCAGCTCAGTCCTCTCTAGGGGTGGTGGTCATCTACATCAGAGAACAGACCTACAGGGGGATCCGCTTCTCACGCCACGCTATAGACGTCAGCCTGCAGGAGAACGCCGCCAAAGGTAGGAACGGGATTTTTCTTTGATTCAAAGAGTGTGATATTTAAGCAATAAGTTCCGAGGGGGTGTGGTATATGACCAATAAACCGTGGCTAATGGCTGTCTTTATGCACAACACAACGCTGAGTGCCTGGATTCAGCCCTTAGTCGTGGTATATTGGCCATATATCACAAACCCCCGAGGTGCCTTATTGCTATTATAAACTGGTTACCAACGTAATTAGAGCAGTAAAACTAAACGTTTTGTCATACCCGTGGTATACAGTTTGATTTACCACAGCTGTCAGCCAATCAGCATTCAGGGTTCGAAACACCCAGTTTATAATAATGTATATATATTTTGTTGTGAGTCTGAGGTGTGTATAATGTAAGTAATCAGTGTGCTAGTGAGGTGCGTGGGTTTAGAACACAGTGTGATAGTGAGGTGGGTGTTGTCCTCATCCAGGTACCGCTGTGGTGCAGACTCAGGCCCAGTACCCTGATGGATCCCGTAGTGGGATCAGTTACAGCATCTTCAGCGGCAACACCCTACACTCCTTTGGAATCAGCTCCTCCACTGGTAAGCCACTGGGGTGGGGAATTACATAAAAACACATGTTGACAAAAAATGCGTAAAACAAACTCTACATCCCTGATGCATATCATGAATATCCATTGCCCAGTTGGTTCTCAGACCCTTTGTAATTGTTCTAACCAGGTGAGATCTGTCCTTGTTATTGTTCTAACCAGGTGAGATCTGTCCTTGTTATTGTTCTAATCAGGTGAGATCTGTCCTTGTTATTGTTCTAACCAGGTGAGATCTGTCCTTGTTATTGTTCTAACCAGGTGAGATCTGTCCTTGTTATTGTTCTAACCAGGTGAGATCTGTCCTTGTTATTGTTCTAACCAGGTGAGATCTGTCCTTGTTATTGTTCTAACCAGGTGAGATCTGGGTACAGAGCTCCATGGGGCTGGACTATGAGGACACCCCTAGACTCCGCCTAGTGGTGAAGGCTGAAACTGCATCCTCCAGTTCCTTCATGGCGGTCAACCTGATCCTTCAGGACATCAATGACAACCTGCCACGCTTCCAGCTGCAGAACTATGTAGCCTACATACGAGAGGCACAGGGATATCATTTCCCTATCATACAGGTAGGCACACACTGGTGCACGCTGCACGCAGACACTCACAAACACACCTGCATTATGCTTGGCTATAGGTGGTGTGAGATTGTGGGCTAGAAAACGCTCTAAGTTCAGACGGTAGAGATCTGGATAGTTTCAGTGCTGCTGAGGTAGTTCTGAGAGGTGACTGTCTGTTCCTATGCCTATACTGCAGTGTGTTTCCCAGTTGAGTATATAAAGGGAAAGGGAGGATACCTAGTTAGTTGTACAACTGAATGCATTCAACTGAAATGTGTCTTCCGCATTTAACCAAACCCCTCTGAATCAGAGAGGTGCGGGGGGCTGCCATAATCGACATCCACGTCTTTGGTGCCCGGGGAACAGTGGGTTAACTGCCTTGCTCAGGGGCAGAACGACAGATTTTTACCTTGTCAGCTCTTGAATTCGATCCAGCAACCTTTCGGTTACTGGCCCAACACTCTAACCACTGTAGACTCAACTGTATGCTGTATGAAACCACGGCCATTTAGAACCTTCTTATAAACTCTCCAAGTCCAATATTCATCACCAGGTCCTGTTACTGTTCCACAGCTGTTGTAAATCTGTTCTTTGTTTTGATTTATTTATTCTCTAACCTTTGACCTCTGGTCATGTGACTTCCTGTCTGTCCCCAGGTGTTGGCAGATTATTATTATTTTTTCAATTTTTTCTATTGCTTTCAAAAACAAAACAAAGCAACATTCAAAATAATGAACAGCAGGGGAAGGGTGAACAACAGCCAATGACACAATAGAACAGATTGTATGGCTAACCATAAACACAAGTACACTTTGCTTTTAAGACAAAAGAAAACCAGTGATATCAGAAGACAATGCTTTTTTTTGGTTTAGATTTTCTTTCTGACCTCTGTCATGTGACTTCCTGTCTGTCCCATCCAGGTGGTGGCTGATGACCTGGACCAGGGCCAGAATGGTCAGGTGACCTACAGCCTGAGGTCGTCGTCTCTCAGCGGTCTGTTCAAGATCGACCCGCTGACCGGAAGCATCACCACCGCCGCTATCATGGACCGAGAGATCTGGACACAAACCAAGTGAGGGGCAGGGCCTTGTGAGAGTGTGTGTTTGTTCACAATCTGCCTGACATGTGGTTTCCCTCAGTGGGCTAACCTTTGTTTTCAGTCTATAAATACTCTCTCTGTTCCTGTACTCTCTTTCTCTTTGTATTGGAAACTAAATATCTGTCATGCTCTGGGCTACAACAGGTTCTGATGTAAGACAGCAGGAGATGAAAGGTTATGAAACCTGAAACATAAAAGATAAGAACCAAACTCCAACTGACAGTTTCTTTTATCATTTCCATGGCACCAGGCTGGTTGTTACTGCAACGGACCGGGGCACACCACGATTGGCCGGCTCGGCGACCCTCACGGTGATAATCGTGGACCTCAATGACAACAGTCCTACAATCCCCTTGCCGCGCGAGATCAGAGTGCCAGAGAGTAAGTCAATGACCCACAGGTCTCAACTGCAGACCCGGGTTCAAATATGATTTGAATTCATTTTAAATACTTTAGCTGGGCTTCGCAAAAGTGCAAACCTCACCCAACTGGTACTTCAGGCAGGCTAAAGCAAACACAACGTTTTTGAATGGTTTGAAATAGTATTTGAACCCAAGTGTGTTTAACTGACATCCTATTCACTATGTCGTGCTCTACCAGGGGGTGTATGTATCAACTTTCTAAGACATTTGAGACATAGTCAATTAAACAGTGAACCTTTAGTCCACTGATCTTATCACTGATCCTCACTCCTCTCTCTGGCAGCACTCGGCAGTTCTCAGTGATAAAACTGACCCTTTTATGAGTCGTTCTGAAGCCAAGTTTCCCTCTATTCATATCCTTCTGTACATATGACGTCTACAGTTTCCTGTATAAAATATCCAATTCAGGAAAAAAAATAAATCAGAAGTGTGCAATATATTCCTAAAAGCAACATGATGTAATAGGATATGCTATGTGCTGGGAGCTGCTTCTATGGCTATAGTGTTGTTCCCATATAACAATCTCCCAAAACCTGTTCTCTCGCTCTCTCCCACTCTCACTCTCTGTCCCCCTGTACTATCCCCCTCCCCCTTTTCTCTCCCTCTCCCTCCAGACACTCTGATTGGCTCAGTAATAACCCAGGTGACTGGAAACGACGTTGACTCAGGCCCAGCCCTGTCCTACACCCTCCACCTGGACCTGTCCTCCCAGGGCGTGTTTGGGATCCACCGCTACGGGGGCGGGGTGTCTCTGACCGCCCCTCTGGACTACGAGGAGAGGACCTGGTACACGCTGACTGTCAGGGCTACTGACTCCAAACACCAGACTGAAGCTAACCTCACCATACTGGTGGAGGATGTCAATGATAACGTTCCTACATTCACACAGGATCTTTACCAGGTAGTCTATCCTCTAACCGGCCTCCACTAGCCTTGGAAAATCTGTGTTTGTGTTGGCAGGATGCAATGATGCCGTAAGAGACTATGAGAACTATTTAGCTGGATTTTTCTATGTACATACAGATCAATAATGATACCGTGTGTATGTATCTATTTTCCTCATTTAGTTTACTAACTCAGATTCCTGGTACCATTAACCATTAGCATGCCTGTCCAACATGCCTCAACTATTCTGAACACGTCCCTACTGTGTTTCCCAGGTGATTCTGGCAGAGCACACCCCAGCTGGCAGTGCAGTTGTCACTGTGACAGCCACGGACAGCGACTCTGGAGAGAACGGCCGTGTCATGTACAGAGTGATGTCATCAACACGGGACATCTTCTACATCGACCCCAGCAATGGTACCCTGTTCATCACCCAGCAGGCAGAGTTTGACTCTGAGAACCCTTCTATCCTGGTGGTAATAGAGTCCAGAGACATGGGAACACCAGCCCTCTCCTCCACCGCTACTGTACAGGTCCAGGTGACTGACGTCAACGACAACGCGCCCGTCTTCCACCAATCAGAGTACAGAGCCACGGTGTCGGAGGACGGCCTCCCGGGCGCCACCATCCTGACCCTGGAGGCGGCCGACGGCGACACGTCACGCGACAACTGTGGCTTTGACTTCACTATAGCCAGCGGAAACGCAGGCAATGCCTTCCAGATTGAGAGCAGTGTACGCTTCCTAGAAGGACAGGGCTTTCAGACAGTAGGCAGCCTGGTATTGACCGGTGAGGGGCTGGACTTTGAGGCGGTGTCCAGTTACAACCTGACCGTGGTCGTGTCAGACCGCGGCGTGCCCCAGAGGAGCTCGGCTGTCTCTGCGCTGATCAGTGTGACGGATACTAATGACAACCCTCCGGCGTTCAGCAGGGCAGAGTACAGGTAATTTGGTACTTTGTTGTTTGTTAAATGTCCTTAATTACTCTATTACATGTGTTTGCACTGGGAAACCAAAAGTCATGTTTTTTGTAAAAGTGACTAATAATAACCCCTTGAACCCTGCAGTGTGGTGGTGAGTGAAGGAGCAGCCACAGGGACTGAGGTCCTCAGCCTGTCTGCAACAGACCCAGACTCCCCGGCCGTAGGGAAGGTGCAGTACCTGATCAGCTCTGGGGATGAGACGGGTATGTTCCAGGTAGACCGCTGGACCGGAGCCCTGAAGCTGCAGAGACCACTGGACAGCGAGAGACAGGTACCAAGGCACTTCCTGGTTTGTCATGTGCCCCAAATGGCACCCTATTTCCTATATAGTGCACACATTTTTAAAGAGCCCTATGGGCCCTGGTCAAAAGAAGTGTACTACATAGGAAATAGTTTGATACAGAAATAGACAAAGACTTGGTCGATAGTTATCAAATCAAACTTTATTTGTCACATGCGCCGAATACAACAATTGTAGTAGACCTTACCTTGAAATGCTTACTTACAAGCCCTTAACCAACAGTAAGTTCAAGAAGAGTTAAGAAAATATTTACCAAATAAACTAAAGTAACACAATAATAACGAGGCTATATACAGCAGTCAGTGTGCGGGGGTACAGGTTAAAGGTCATTTGTACATTTATTTTTTCTTTATTTAACTAGGCAAGTCAGTTAAGAACAAATTCTTATTCACAATTACAGCCTCGCAACAGTGGGATAACTGCCTTGTTCAGGGACAGAACGACAGATTTTTACCTTGTCCGCTTGGGGATTTGATCTAGCAACCTCTTGGTTACTGGCCCAACACTCGAACCACTAGGCTACCTGCCGCCCAAATGTAGGTAGGGGTGAAGTGACTATGCAGAGATAATTATCAGTGAGTCGTGGCTGTGTACAAAACAAATGGAGGGGGAGGGGGGTTCAATCTAATAGTTTGGTGGCCATTTGATTAATTGTTCAGCAGTCTTATAGCTTGGGGGTAAAAGTTGTTAAGGAGCCTTTTGGTCTTACAGTTGGCGCTCCGGTACCGCTTTCCGTGTGGTAGCAGAGAGAACAGTCTATGACTTGGGTGACTGGAGTCTCTGACAATTTTATGGTCTTTCCTCTAACATCTCCTAGTATATAGGTCCTTGTTTGCAGGAAGCTTGGCCCCAGTGATGTACTGGGTCATACGCACTACCCTCTGTAGCACCTTAAGGTCAGATGCCGAGCAGTTGCCATGCCAGGCGGTGATGCAACCGGTCAGGATGCTCTCGATGGTGCAGCTGTAGAATTTTTTGAGGATCTGGGGACCCATGCCAAATCTTTTCAGTCTCCTGAGGGGGAAAACGTGTTGTCATGCCACTGGTGATGTTGGTGATGTGGACACCAAGGAACTTGAAACTCTCGACCCGCTCCACTACAGCCCCGTTGATGTTAATGGGGGCCTGTTGTTGCCTACCCTCACCACCTGGGGGCGGCCCGTCAGGAAGTCCAGGATCCAGTTGCAGAGGGACGTGTTTAGTCCCAGGGTTCTTAGCTTAGTGATGAGCTTCGTGGACACTATGGTGTTGAAAGCTGAGATGTAGTCAATGAACAGCATTCTCACATAGGTGTTTCTTTTGTCCAGGTGGGAAAGGGCAGTGTGGAGTGCGATTGAGATTGCGTTATCTGTGGATCTGTTTGGGCGGTATGTGAATTGGAGTGAGACTAGGGTGTCCAGGAGGATGCTTTTAATGTGAGCCATGACCTGCCTTTCAAAGCATTTCATGGCTACCGACGTGAGTGCTACGGGGCGGTAATTGTTTAGGCAGGTTACCTTCGCGTCCTTGTACACAGGGATGTTGGTTGGCTTGAAACATGTAGGTATTATAGACACTTGCCAGTTGGTCCACACATTCTTTGAGTACACATCCTGGTAATCCATCTGGCCCCTCAGCTTTGTGAATATTGACATGTTTAAAGGTCTTGCTCACATCGGCTACCGAGAGCTTTATCACACAGTCATCCAGAAGAGCTGGTGCTCTCGTGCATGCTTCAGTGTTGCTTGCCTCGAAGTGAGCATAAAGGGCATTTAGCTCACCTGGTAGGCTCGCGTCTGGGTTTCCCTTTGTAGTCCATAATAGTTTTCAAGCCCTGCCACATCCGACGAGCGTCAGAGCCGGTGTAGTAGGATTCAGAGACTTCTTTAATATTAGACATCCCGCACCAGCTGTTACTGACAAAAAGACACACACCTCCACCCCATATTTTGCCGGTGCATTGAATATCCCTCCAGCTCTATATTATCCGTTATTCGTTCAGCCACGACTCGGTGAAACATAGGATATTACAGTTCTTAATGTCCCGTTGGTGGGATAATCGTAATTGTAGATCATACATTTTATTTTCCAATGATTGCATGTTAGCAATTAGAATTGATGGCAGTGGGAGTTTACTCGCTCGCCTATGGATTCTCAAAAAGCTTCACGCAAATGACGGGGATCCGGGCCTGTTCCCGGGAGATCAATCTTTCTCGTCAGACTCATTAAAGGAAAAAGCTTCTTCCAGTCCGTGGTGAGTAATCCCAGTTCTGATGTCAAGAAGTTATTTTCAGTCATAAGAGATGGTAGCAGCAACATTATGTACAAAATAAGTAAAAAAAAAAAAAAAGTTACAAACAACACAAAAATAACGAACAAAATAGCACAATTGGTTACGGGCATGTAAAACATCAGCCATCCTCTTCGGCGTCATCGTAACATAGACTGTTTGTATATTCTGCTGCTGGCAATTCATTTCCCTTCAGTGAGAAAGAAAGTATTAATCTCTCTCTCTATCTCACCATCTATCTCTCTCTGTCACCCTCTTTCCCTCACTCTCTCTCTCCCCCTCTCCGTCTGACCCTCCTACTAGGCATCCCATGTGATCATTGTGCAGGCGACAGATGGACAGGGTCACTATGCGCTGGCTCCTGTCACTGTGGAGGTGAAGGACATTAATGACAACAGACCTTACTTCCCTCTGCCCATCCTCACCGCCAGCGTCAGAGAGAACCAGCCTCACAACACCCTTGTCACCATGCTGCACGCCATCGACCAGGACACGGGAGTCTTCGGACAGCTGAGGTACTACATGTTGGACAAGACTGGAGAGGGGAAAGACTCCTTCCTGCTCAACCAGACGTCAGGCGAGGTCCGGACTCGCTCTACCTTTGACTTTGAGAAGGTCAACTTGTTCAACTTTGTAGCTCTAGCCATGGACGCAGGGAACTACTCTGCCACGGTGACCATCCAGGTGTACGTGATGGGGGAGGATGAGTACGACCCTGTGTTCTCCGACTTAGAGTTCTCCTTCCTGGTTCCTGAGGGGGCGAAGAAGGGCCAGAGCATCGGTCAGGTGACAGCCAGAGACGAGGACGAGGGAGTGGACGGGATTGTTCTGTACTCCCTAGCTGACCCCTCGCCCTACTTCCAGGTAAATGCATCGACAGGTGTGGTCTCCCTGAAGATGGACAGCCACGTTCGACACTTGAGCAGGGCCAAGAGGGAGGTCCGTGTGATGACCCTTGACCTGACGGCCCACAGCCCTCTGGAGACGTCCCGCGTGGCCACCGCCCGCCTCACCGTTGATGTGACAAACACATCCTTCGGCCTCGTGTCGGACATGAATCTGCTGCTGGTCAGTGTGATCGCTGTGTCCCTGGGAGCCATCCTCATCCTCATCTTCATCGCCATGTCTCTGTTTTGTGTGAGACTGAGACGTCAGAGGAAGGAGCAGCAGAGTCGCTGCAGACCTCCAGCCTCTCCCGGCCATGGCACCATGCTACACAAACTAGAGGAGACTAAAGTTACCGACACTGACCGGAACGACCGCATCTACCATCAGGCCTTACCAGGGTACGTTTCCGACCAAACAGGGAGTGGAGGGGGAGGGCCATACCCCCGCGGGGGCTCCCTGGACCCATCCCACTCCAGCGGGCGTGGCTCAGCGGAAGCGGCGGAGGACGATGAGATCCGGATGATCAACGAGTACCCCCGTGTCTCCTCCATCTCTTCATCCATGCAAGAACACATCTCAGCCCGCGGGCCAGACTCTGGTATCCAGCAGGACGCTGACCAGCTGTCTGACATCTCGTGTGAGCCCAACATTGACGCCAACCAGTGGTTTAAGGCCAAGAAGCTGGCCAATCTCAGTGGGACTCTGCTGGCTGGGCAGGTGCCTGTCTACAGGGAGGATGGAGGAGGTTATCTGGGGGTAGGGAGGGGGCTGAACATCTCCCACCCTAAAGACTATGCCTTCCCAGTGGATGGTAAACCCGCTGTGGATGGCTCCCTCACAGCCATAGTGGCCAGTGACGAGGAGCTGAGGGGTAGTTATAACTGGGACTACCTGCTGAACTGGTGTCCACAGTTCCAGCCATTAGCAAGCGTCTTCACGGAGATAGCGAGGTTAAAGGATGAGACGGCCACTCCTAACCCCCGCAGACCGCTCCAGCACAAAGCCAAGGTGGACCCCAAACCCCCTCGCATTGACCCCCCGCCCCTAATCACCTCCATAGCCCACCCCGGCGCGAAGACAGTCCCGGTCAAGCCTGCTCCTGTCAAGCCCTCTGTGGGGAGGTCCTCCTTCCCCCACCTGGCCTCCCTACGGAGGTCCCCCATCAGTCACGAGGGCTCCCCCTCCTCAGTAGCCATGTCCCCCAGCTTTTCCCCCTCCCTGTCCCCCCTGGCCGCCCGCTCCCCGGCCATCATACCCTTCGGGGTCACCCAGGGCCCCTCAGCCTCCATGATCAGCACCACTGAACACAGCATGGAGCACATTGAAGAGGCCGAGATGAGGATATAGACTCTATCGACTCACAGGTGAGGATATAGAGTGTATCGACTCACAGGTGAGGATATAGACTCTGTAGACTGAGATAAGGATATAGACTCTGAGGTACTGGAGATTGGAAGACTGATACTGAGTTATTGTTCCTCAAAAAACAGAAGTGTTGTCTCAATTGACACTCTATTTAGGTTGCAGGGTGGTACCCCTCCTATTGTGTAATGGTCACAGTATCTGGTGTCAATAGACTGGATCGTACAGTGTACCTTCCATCTGGCCAGAACACAGAGTGTGGTTAGCACTGTAGTTAAATAATGAAGTAACTCTCAAACCACCAAAGGTGGTAGATGCATCATAAACTAATGGGACTCTCAAACTGGACTAGAATCAAAACTGAGACCAAAATGGATGTTGCCTGTTCCTGGGGACTTCCTCTTCCCTCGATCCAATCAGTGTCAAGAGGACTAAACTACCCAGGATTTGCACATTCTAACAGGGAGCCATGATGTCAATATTTTGTAGAAGATACCTTTTTCTGTCTATATTTTTATACTGACTTTGGTTTCTGACTAGAAATGGCACTAATTATGTGCCAGAGGGCTGTTATAGCCTCAGAATATATTTCCATGTGTGTATATTTGTAGCTATGTAACAGTATGTTTGAACTGTATGTTGGTTGTATCTCATGTACTTAACCATTCATGTGTTTTTGGAACAAAACAAAGCTCTTTATTTCTATTAGTGTGATTGATTGGGGGGATATGCTGTCATTTCTTGTAAATATTTATTACAGAGGAGTGAAAAAGGAGCTTGCCTTGCTGGAAGAACAAAAATAATCTGGTAGCGTGTTGGATCCCTCTCATAATAATT
This sequence comes from Oncorhynchus mykiss, assembly GCF_057628025.1. Taxonomy (NCBI): domain Eukaryota; kingdom Metazoa; phylum Chordata; class Actinopteri; order Salmoniformes; family Salmonidae; genus Oncorhynchus; species Oncorhynchus mykiss. The sequence continues at coordinate 19,028,437 of NC_143048.1, read as the reverse complement.
CAGTGTGCCATATGTGTGTCCCAAATGGCACCTATTCCCTATCTAATGCCCTACCTGGTCAAAAGTAGTGCACTATAAAGGGAATAGGGTACCATTTGGGATGCAAACGTAGTCTTTTGAGTCTTGTTTGAAGGGATCAGTCACACATGTTCTCATGTCCTAAACACGTTCCTTTGTTTCTTCCCTCCAGTCTAGTTGAGGTGAACTTGACATCCATTAATCATGTCCTTCCTTTCAGGTGTCCTTAATCCCTTAATCACGATGAGCCTTACAGGTCTACTTGGTATTCTAGTGGCACAGTAGACACAGACAAGGGCAGAACTACTCAGACATAGACAGACAGGGGAGGTCAGAAAGATTATAGAGACCAGCAGGAATAGAACTAAGAAAAAAAACAATGTCATGTAATTCAGCAGACCGGTCTAGTTGTTATTCTAGAGGCAGCTAAACTGCAGTTGCTGCTAAACACCTGCCAGACTGTATAAGGGTTGTGTGTGTACCTCTGACAGACTGAATAAGGGTTGTGTGTGTACCTCTGACAGACTGTATAAGGGTTGTGTGTGTACCTCTGACAGACTGAATAAGGGTTGTGTGTGTACCTCTGACAGACTGAATAAGGGTTGTGTGTGTACCTCTGACAGACTGTATAAGGGTTGTGTGTGTACCTCTGACAGACTGAATAAGGGTTGTGTGTGTACCTCTGACAGACTGAATAAGGGTTGTGTGTGTACCTCTGACAGACTGTATAAGGGTTGTGTGTGTACCTCTGACAGACTGTATAAGGGTTGTGTGTGTACCTCTGACAGACTGAATAAGGGTTGTGTGTGTACCTCTGACAGACTGAATAAGGGTTGTGTGTGTACCTCTGACAGACTGTATAAGGGTTGTGTGTGTACCTCTGACAGACTGTATAAGGGTTGTGTGTGTACCTCTGACAGACTGTATAAGGGTTGTGTGTGTACCTCTGACAGACTGAATAAGGGTTGTGTGTGTACCTCTGACAGACTGAATAAGGGTTGTGTGTGTACCTCTGACAGACTGAATAAGGGTTGTGTGAGTACCTCTGACAGACTGAATAAGGGTTGTGTGTGTACCTCTGACAGACTGAATAAGGGTTGTGTGTGTACCTCTGACAGACTGTATAAGGGTTGTGTGTGTACCTCTGACAGACTGAATAAGGGTTGTGTGTGTACCTCTGACAGACTGAATAAGGGTTGTGTGAGTACCTCTGACAGACTGAATAAGGGTTGTGTGTGTACCTCTGACAGACTGTAGCTCCCTAAGCTCATCTCAGTATCGATGGGATTCTCTCCAGCATCCTGGACCAGGAGAAGCTTGTAGCAACAGATATTTTCATAATTTCTTTGCAGGGGATGTTCCACAAAGCCAGATGAATCTCTGAAATACTGCTTTTCAAATCACATGCAGGACTGAAACTAGAAAGAACACTAATCAAAACAGTGTTGTTGAGATTGCTTATCTGTTCTCTCTTAGTTCCTTCTCTGAACTACAGTAATGTAAGTTATCAATATTGTTAGTTTGCAGTATTGTTAGTTTTCACTACGCCTAGTAACTAGCTACTAACTAGTGTCTGTTGAGATACCACTTCTTGGTATCAGAATGTAACACCAAACTGAGTCCCAAATGGCACCGTATTCCCAATATAGTACTTTTGACCAGGGCCCTATTGGGGTATTTTCCTCCGCAAAAAGAGTGCACTTCCCTATACAGTAGTTCACTAAGTTATTTGGGATGCAACCCATGTAGAACTGCATGACCTTCAGCTCGTAGCTTACTGTCTGTTGTCTGATAGAAAAACAAGTTCAATTTAAGTGGTTTTGGCAGCCTGTACTAAATACCCCTGTGTAAGGTTGTATTTATGGTTAGCTAGCCTTCTGCCATGGACTAAATCGGGAGACTCAATTTTCCTTCATTCATCACGGTGGAGCTTCTTCCAGGCTGACAGTTTTGGAGTCTTTGTACCGTTTTTAATTGTTAACATGTTAAATGAAGAAACGTTATTGGCTCTGAGAAACCTCACTACATCCTTGAGACACAGAGGCTATGTTCCAAATGGCACCTTATTCCCTATAGAGTGTGCTGCAAAAGTAGTGCTCCATGTAGGGAATAGGGTGCCATTTGGAACACACTCAGTGATGGATGCTAATTAGTACTCAGCTACACTCCAACTTAGAAATCTTTAAAAGTGTTTGTTAAGTCATGTTAAACTGCCCCTAAAACACAAGGCTATTTACAGTTGAAGTCGGAAGTTTACATACCCTTAGGTTGGAGTCATTAAAACTCGTTTTTCAACCACTCTACAAATTGTTAATAAACCATAGTTTTGGCAAGTCGGTTTGGACATCTACTTTGTGCATGACACAAGTCATTTTTCCAGCAATTGTTTACAGACAGATTATTTCACTTAAAATTCACTGTATCACAATTCCAGTGGGTCAGAAGTGTACATACACTAAGTTGACTGTGCCTTTAAACAGCTTGGAAAATGCCAGAAAATGATGTCATGGCTTTAGAAGCTTCTATTAGGCTAACTGGCATCATTTGAGTCAATTGAAAGTGTACCTGTGGATCTATTTCAAGGCCTACCTTCAAACTCAGTGCCTCTTTGCTTGACATCATGGGGAAATCAAAAGATATCCGCCAAGACCTCAGAAAAAAAAAATACCTCCACAAGTCTGCTTCATCCTTGGGAGCAATTTCCAAACGCCCGAAGGTACCATGTTCATCTGTACATACAATAGTACGCAAGTGTAAACACCATGGAACCACGCAGCCATCATACCGCTCAGGAAGGAGACTCGTTCTGTCTCCTAGAGATGAACGTACTTTGGTGTGAAAAGTGCAAATCAGCCCCAGAACAACAGCAAAGGACCTTGTGAAGATGCTGGAGGAAACAGGTACAAAAGTATCTATATCCACAGTAAAACGAGTCCTATATTGACATAACCTGAAAGGCCGCTAAGCAAGGAAGAAGCCACTGCTCCAAAACCGCCATAAAAAAAGCCAGACTACGGTTTGCAACTGCACATGGGGACAAAGATCGTACTTTTTGGAGAAATGTCCTCTGGTCTGATGAAACAAAAATAGAACTGTTTGGCCATAATGACCATTGTTATGTTTGGAGGAAAAAGGGGGATGCTTGCAAGCCGAAGAACACCATCCCGACCGTGAAGCACGGGGGTGGCAGCATCATGTTGTGTGGGTGCTTTACTGCAGGAGGGACTGGTGCACTTCACAAAATTGATCGCATCATGAGGATGGAAAATTATGTGGATATATTGAAGCAATATCTCAAGACATCAGTTAAAGCTTGGTCGCAAATGGGTCTTCCAAATGGGCAATAACCCCAAGCATACTTCCAAAGTTGTGGCAAAATGGCTTAAGGACAACAAAGTCAAGGTATTGGAGTGGCCATCACAAGTCCCTGACCTCAATCCTAAATAAAATTTGTGGGCAGAACTGAAAAAGCGTGTGCGAGCAAGGAGGCCTAGAAACATGACACAGTTACACCAGCTCTGTCAGGAGGAATGGGCCAACATTCACCCAACTTGTTGTGGGAAGCTTGTGGAAGGCTATCCGAAACGTTTGACCCACGTTAAACAATTTAAAGGCAATGCTACCAAATACTAATTGAGTGTATGTAAACTTCTGACGCACTGGGAATGTGATGAAAGAAATAAAAGCTGAAATAAATAATTCTCTCTACTATTAATTCTGACATTTCACATTCTTAAAATAAAGTGGTGATCCTAACTGACCTAAGACAGGGAATTTTTACTAGGATTAAACATCAGGAATTGTGAAAAACTGAGTTTAAATGTATTTGGCTAAGGTGTATGTAAACTTCCAACTTCAACTATGTTTAAAATTAAGAAGCTTGGATATCATGTTGTTTTGGGCTCTTACTTTGTTCATTCATCAGTTTGTTATTTATAAAATTGTACATCCTCTTTCTTCCCGCACGTAGCCCATAATATACTTGTTCCCCACATATCATATATCTGCCCTGATGTGCTAGGTGTTTGTTCTTCTTGTCAAAGTGCCTGATTAAAGTACTTATGTGAACACAATACAGTGTACTGTCTCTATCTCTCTTGTTCTGATTAGCAAAGAGGAGTTGTTAAATATGAGGATCAACTACATTACTAGATGAGAATGAGGATCACTGAGAGCTCTAGTGAATGAAGACCAGATGGGATTGTCATAGTCTTTAATGTATTGTTTATGACCAGGGCTGAATGTAAATGTGTTTCCCAATTGGCACCCTATCCCTTATATAGTGCTCTACATCTGACCAGGGCCCATCTTTTTCTGGTCTAGTTTCACACTAACCTTGTTGCTAGGAGCAGCCAGACATGGAAATGAAGTGGCAGGGTTCTCCTCTAAACTCCATTCAGACTGCTAGCTACCAGTTCCTGCTTTGATAGAGGGTTTGTGCTCCTGGTAGGTTAATGTATGTGGCTAGCTATATGGAAAGTCAATGGTAGGTATATAACTACCCAGCTAGGGGGTTCTATGAGTGAGACTGATTGAAGCATAATGGTGGTTTCAATATCTCATGTGTTAGAGGCCAATAAAATATCGGATGCTTTTCACTTTGTGCATTATGCTATTGAAAAACTTTGAGGGGCCGGTTTCCCGGACAGGTACAGTATTAAGCCTAGTCCTGGACTAAAAATCTTGTACAATAACAATTCGAAATTGAAATTATTCGTAGTCCAGAACTAGGTTGTAATCTGTGTCTGGGAAATGGCCCTGGCTGAGAGTATAAAGTCACCATATAAAGTAAAGTGCAGTAGTCTCCAACAACAGTCCCCTCTCTCTCCAACCCATCAAAACCATATATATATACGCTGTCTGCAGCAACCGGGAGACACATGGGGTGGCACACAATTGGCCCAGCGTCATTAGGGAAGTGTTTGGCTGGCAGGGGTGTCCTTGTCCCATTGCGCACTAGCGACTCCTGTGGCTGGCCAGGCGCAGTGCACGCTGACACGGTTGCCAGGTGTACGGTGTTCCTCCGACACATTGGTGCGGCTGGTTTTCGGGTTAAGTGGGCATTGTGTCAGGAAGCAGTGCTGCTTGGTTGGGCCATGTTTCGGCAGATGCACGGCTCTCGACCTTCGCTCCCCCGAGTCCGTACAGGAGTTGCAGCGATGAAACAAGACTGTAACTACCATTTGGATACCACGAAGTTGGGGAGAAAACGGAGTAAAGAATATCAATATGGCCATTATGCCAATGTTCTCCTTCACTTGACTTAGTTTTCTAATCTATTTGCAGATCAGATCAGTGTCCCCCATTCTCTAATATTCCTTCTACACTACATGACCAAAAGTATGTGGACACCTGCTCATCAAACATCTCATTCCAAAATCATAAGCATTAATATGGAGTTGGACCCCCCTTTGCAGCTGAAACAGCCTCCACTCTTCTGGGAAGGCTTGCTTCCATTCAGCCACAAGAGCATTAATGAGGTCGTCACTGATGTTGGGTGATTAGGACTGGCTCGCAATCAGAGATCCAATTTATCCCAAAGGTGTCCGATGGGGTTGAGTTCAGGGCTCTGTGTAAGCCACTCAAGTTCATCCACTGACAAACCATTCTGTATGGACCTCGCTTTTTGCACAGGGGCATTGTCATTGTTTGGCCTTCCCCGAACTGTTGCCACAAAGTTGGAAGCACAGAATTGTCTAGAATGTCATTGTATGCTGTAGCGTTAAGATTTCCCTTCACTGAAACTAAGGGGCCTAACCAATCCATGAAAAACAGCCCCAGACCATTATTCCTCCGCCACCAAACTTTACAGCTGGCACTATGCATTGGGAGCATGTAACGTTCTCCTGGCATCTACCAAACCCAGATCCGTCCGTCGGACTGTCAGATGGTGAAGTGTGATTCATCACTTCAGAGAACACATTTCCGCTGCTCCAGAGCCCAATGGCGGCAAGCTTTACACAACTCCAGCCGATGCTTGGCATTGCGCATGGTGATCTTAGCCTTGTGTGCAGCTGATCGGGCCATGGAAACCCATTTCATGAAGCTCCCAACAAACAGTTCTTGGGCTGACGTTGCTTTCAGAGGCAGTTTGGATCTCTAGTGAGTTGCAACCGAGGACAGACGATTTTTATGTGCTACGTGACGGTCCTGTTCTGTGAGCTTGTGTGGCCTATCACTTTATGGTTGAACCATTTTTGCTTCTAGACGTTTCCGCTTCACCATAACAGCACTTACAATTGACCGGGGCAGCTCTAGCAGGGCATATATTTGGCAAACTGACTTGTTGGAAAGGTGGCATCCTATGAAGGTGTCACTGAGCTCTTCAGTAAAGCCATTCTACTGCCAATGTTTCACTATGGAGATTGCATGGCTGTGTGCTCGATTTTATACACTTGTCAGCAACGGGTGTGGCTGAAATAGCTGAATACACTCATTTGAAGGGGTGTTTACATACCTTCATGTATAAAAGTGTATGTTATTAGATCATATCTGTGTCCCAAATGGCACTCTATACCCTGTGCTGGTCAAAAGCAGTGCACTAAATAGGGAATAGGGTGCCATTGGGAATGCAACCATACTCATGAAGATAATGGAAGGTCAGTTGAGGAGATGTTAATTTTCTATGCCTGGCCTGTGGGTTCACATTGCTTCACTCTGCGAGACGGCCTGGTGCTGGCTAACGTTCCTCTAGCCAGGCGCTGGCTGGAGAACACTCCCTTATTCAGGATGATGAAACAAGGCTGAAACAGGACTGGGGCTAGGCTGCACTCCAGGGATCTGCTCTGCTACACTCCTGGAGATGTAACCCAAACCTTGGCCTGCAGCACTGTATTACACACATACATACACATATGCAAGCACGCACGTCGTACACACACACACGAGCACACACACACACACGGGCACACACACACACGGGCACACACACAGGCACACACAGGCACACACAGGCACACACACACACACACACACACACACACACACACACACACACACAGGCACACACACACACAGGCACACACACACACACAGGCACACACACACACACACACACAGCTGGACTCCCGTCGTAGATGAGTCATAAGTCAGGAGTGTAGTCATCACACACAGTTTAAATGAGAGACTCTGAGCAGAACCAAATGAAACGTATCATCTTTACTTCAACAGCACAGTCACTAGAGATGGTACTTCATATTGGCCGCTCCGCTCACGTGCAAATGCAGCCTACATTTTTCTGACGGACATCTTGACTTGAAGTGAAATATTGCTTTCACCCCTGTATCCTCATTCCTTGAATGCATCACAAATGGCACACTATTAAGTGCACTACATTTGACCAGGGCCCATGGGACCTTATTCCTAAATATATTGTTCAATGGGCCCTGGTCAAAATTAGTGCACTACTGTAAATAGGGTATAAGGTGCTATTTGGGCTGCAAACCCTAGTTTCGTTCAAATAGACTCAAACCACAGTCTCTTATTTTCTTATCTTTGCTTTCAAGTACACAGACATTAGCAAGTCAGTGTGAGTCTCATGTTGTAATTACTCTGATCTTATCGTTCCTCTCCTCCTGAGAGGTGAAACTCTTTATATATGTTGTACGTCTATAGATTCCCACTGAGTTGCTTGAAGCTGTTAGTTTACAACAGGGAAAAAAGCTTTTGAAATGCTGTAACTGGAGAACAATATGCCAATATTCCTTTTGATCAATCCCTCAGCTTTGATCATAGACGTTAGGTTCAAAATATTTTTCTTGTTCTTGAAACATGTTAACACACCCAGCATGGAATAAAAGGTGCTTAACAAGGCAAACAGTATAGTACCAAACCCCTAGGGTGAGAAATGTTTCCAAACAAACAGTATAGTACCAAACCCCTAGGGTGAGAAATGTTTCCAAACAGTATAGTACCAAACCTCTAGGGTGAGAAATGTTTCCAAACGAACAGTATAGTACCAAACCCCTAGGGTGAGAAATGTTTCCAAACAGTATAGTACCAAACCCCTAGGGTGAGAAATGTTTCCAAACAGTATAGTACCAAACTCCTAGGGTGAGAAATGCTTCCAAACAAACGGTATAGTACCAAACCCCTAGGGTGAGAAATGTTTCCAAACAGTATAGTACCAAACTCCTAGGGTGAGAAATGTTGCCAAACAGTATAGTACCAAACCCCTAGGGTGAGAAATGTTGCCAAACAAACAGTATAGTACCAAACCCCTAGGGTGAGAAATGTTTCCAAACAAACAGTATAGTACCAAACCCCTAGGATGAGAAATGTTTCCAAACAAACAGTATAGTACCAAACCCCTAGGGTGAGAAATGTTTCCAAACAAACAGTATAGTACCAAACCCCTAGGGTGAGAAATGCTTCCAAACAAACAGTATAGTACCAAACCCCTAGGGTGAGAAATGTTTCCAAACAGTATAGTACCAAACTCCTAGGGTGAGAAATGCTTCCAAACAAACAGTATAGTACCAAACTCCTAGGGTGAGAAATGTTTCCAAACAGTATAGTACCAAACTCCTAGGGTGAGAAATGTTTCCAAACAAACAGTATAGTACCAAACCCCTAGGGTGAGAAATGTTTCCAAACAAACAGTATAGTACCAAACCCCTAGGGTGAGAAATGTTTCCAAACAGTATAGTACCAAACTCCTAGGGTGAGAAATGCTTCCAAACAAACAGTATAGAACCAAACTCCTAGGGTGAGAAATGTTTCCAAACAGTATAGTACCAAACTCCTAGGGTGAGAAATGTTTCCAAACAAACAGTATAGTACCAAACCCCTAGGGTGAGAAATGTTTCCAAACAAACAGTATAGTACCAAACCCCTAGGGTGAGAAATGTTTCCAAACAGTATAGTACCAAACTCCTAGGGTGAGAAATGCTTCCAAACAAACAGTATAGTACCAAACTCCTAGGGTGAGAAATGTTTCCAAACAGTATAGTACCAAACTCCTAGGGTGAGAAATGTTTCCAAACAAACAGTATAGTACCAAACCCCTAGGGTGAGAAATGTTTCCAAACAGTATAGTACCAAACTCCTAGGGTGAGAAATGTTTCCAAACAAACAGTATAGTACCAAACCCCTAGGGTGAGAAATGTTTCCAAACAGTATAGTACCAAACCCCTAGGGTGAGAAATGTTTCCAAACAAACAGTATAGTACCAAACCCCTAGGGTGAGAAATGTTTCCAAACAGTATAGTACCAAACTCCTAGGGTGAGAAATGCTTCCAAACAAACAGTATAGTACCAAACTCCAAGGGTGAGAAATGTTTCCAAACAGTATAGTACCAAACTCCTAGGGTGAGAAATGTTTCCAAACAAACAGTATAGTACCAAACCCCTAGGGTGAGAAATGTTTCCAAACAAACAGTATAGTACCAAACCCCTAGGATGAGAAATGTTTCCAAACAAACAGTATAGTACCAAACCCCTAGGGTGAGAAATGTTTCCAAACAAACAGTATAGTACCAAACCCCTAGGGTGAGAAATGCTTCCAAACAAACGGTATTGTACCAAACCCCTAGGGTGAGAAATGTTTCCAAACAAACAGTATAGTACCAAACCCCTAGGGTGAGAAATGTTTCCAAACAAACAGTATAGTACCAAACCCCTAGGGTGAGAAATGTTTCCAAACAGTATAGTACCAAACTCCTAGGGTGAGAAATGCTTCCAAACAAACAGTATAGTACCAAACCCCTAGGGTGAGAAATGTTTCCAAACAAACAGTATAGTACCAAACCCCTAGGGTGAGAAATGTTTCCAAACAGTATAGTACCAAACTCCTAGGGTGAGAAATGCTTCCAAACAAACAGTATAGTACCAAACCCCTAGGGTGAGAAATGTTTCCAAACAAACAGTATAGTACCAAACCCCTAGGGTGAGAAATGTTTCCAAACAGTATAGTACCAAACCCCTAGGGTGAGAAATGTTTCCAAACAAACAGTATAGTACCAAACCCCTAGGGTGAGAAATGTTTCCAAACAAACAGTATAGTATCCAAACCCCTAGGGTGAGAAATGTTTCCAAACAAACAGTATAGTACCAAACCCCTAGGATGAGAAATGTTTCCAAACAAACAGTATAGTACCAAACCCCTAGGGTGAGAAATGTTTCCAAACAAACAGTATAGTACCAAACCCCTAGGGTGAGAAATGCTTCCAAACAAACGGTATTGTACCAAACCCCTAGGGTGAGAAATGTTTCCAAACAAACAGTATAGTACCAAACCCCTAGGGTGAGAAATGTTTCCAAACAAACAGTATAGTACCAAACCCCTAGGGTGAGAAATGTTTCCAAACAGTATAGTACCAAACTCCTAGGGTGAGAAATGCTTCCAAACAAACAGTATAGTACCAAACTCCTAGGGTGAGAAATGTTTCCAAACAAACAGTATAGTACCAAACCCCTAGGGTGAGAAATGCTTCCAAACAAACAGTATAGTACCAAACCCCTAGGGTGAGAAATGTTTCCAAACAAACAGTATAGTACCAAACCCCTAGGGTGAGAAATGTTTCCAAACAGTATAGTACCAAACCCCTAGGGTGAGAAATGTTTCCAAACAAACAGTATAGTACCAAACCCCTAGGGTGAGAAATGTTTCCAAACAGTATAGTACCAAACCCCTAGGGTGAGAAATGTTTCCAAACAAACAGTATAGTACCAAACCCCTAGGGTGAGAAATGTTTCCAAACAGACAGTATAGTACCAAACCCCTAGGGTGAGAAATGCTTCCAAACAAACAGTATAGTACCAAACCCCTAGGGTGAGAAATGTTTCCAAACAAACAGTATAGTACCAAACCCCTAGGGTGAGAAATGTTTCCAAACAAACAGTATAGTACCAAACCCCTAGGGTGAGAAATGTTTCCAAACAAACAGTATAGTACCAAACCCCTAGGGTGAGAAATGTTTCCAAACAAACAGTATAGTACCAAACCCCTGGGGTGAGAAATGTTTCCAAACAAACAGTATAGTACCAAACCCCTAGGGTGAGAAATGTTTCCAAACAGTATAGTACCAAACCCCTAGGGTGAGAAATGTTTCCAAACAAACAGTATAGTACCAAACCCCTAGGGTGAGAAATGTTTCCAAACAAACAGTATAGTACCAAACCCCTAGGGTGAGAAATGTTTCCAAACAAACAGTATAGTACCAAACCCCTAGGGTGAGAAATGTTTCCAAACAAACAGTATAGTACCAAACCCCTAGGGTGAGAAATGTTTCCAAACAGTATAGTACCAAACCCCTAGGGTGAGAAATGTTTCCAAACAAACAGTATAGTACCAAACCCCTAGGGTGAGAAATGTTTCCAAACAGTATAGTACCAAACCCCTAGGGTGAGAAATGTTTCCAAACAAACAGTATAGTACCAAACCCCTAGGGTGAGAAATGTTTCCAAACAGACAGTATAGTACCAAACCCCTAGGGTGAGAAATGCTTCCAAACAAACAGTATAGTACCAAACCCCTAGGGTGAGAAATGTTTCCAAACAAACAGTATAGTACCAAACCCCTAGGGTGAGAAATGTTTCCAAACAAACAGTATAGTACCAAACCCCTAGGGTGAGAAATGTTTCCAAACAAACAGTATAGTACCAAACCCCTAGGGTGAGAAATGTTTCCAAACAAACAGTATAGTACCAAACCCCTGGGGTGAGAAATGTTTCCAAACAAACAGTATAGTACCAAACCCCTAGGGTGAGAAATGTTTCCAAACAGTATAGTACCAAACCCCTAGGGTGAGAAATGTTTCCAAACAAACAGTATAGTACCAAACCCCTAGGGTGAGAAATGTTTCCAAACAAACAGTATAGTACCAAACCCCTAGGGTGAGAAATGTTTCCAAACAGTATAGTACCAAACCCCTAGGGTGAGAAATGTCTCCAAACAGTATAGTACCAAACTCCTAGGGTGAGAAATGCTTCCAAACAAACAGTATAGTACCAAACTCCTAGGGTGAGAAATGTTTCCAAACAGTATAGTACCAAACCCCTAGGGTGAGAAATGCTTCCAAACAAACAGTATAGTACCAAACCCCTAGGGTGAGAAATGTTTCCAAACAGTATAGTACCAAACTCCTAGGGTGAGAAATGCTTCCAAACAAACAGTATAGTACCAAACCCCTAGGGTGATAAATGTTTCCAAACAGTATAGTACCAAACCCCTAGGGTGAGAAATGTTTCCAAACAAACAGTATAGTACCAAAACCCTAGGGTGAGAAATGTTTCCAAACAAACAGTATAGTACCAAACCCCTAGGGTGAGAAATGTTTCCAAACAAACAGTATAGTACCAAACTCCTAGGGTGAGAAATGTTTCCAAACAGTATAGTACCAAACCCCTAGGGTGAGAAATGTTTCCAAACAAACAGTATAGTACCAAACCCCTAGGGTGAGAAATGTTTCCAAACAGTATAGTACCAAACCCCTAGGGTGAGAAATGTTTCCAAACAAACAGTATAGTACCAAACCCCTAGGGTGAGAAATGTTTCCAAACAAACAGTATAGTACCAAACCCCTAGGGTGAGAAATGTTTCCAAACAGTATAGTACCAAACCCCTAGGGTGAGAAATGTTTCCAAACAAACAGTATAGTACCAAACCCCTAGGGTGAGAAATGTTTCCAAACAGTATAGTACCAAACCCCTAGGGTGAGAAATGTTTCCAAACAGTATAGTACCAAACCCCTAGGGTGAGAAATGTTTCCAAACAAACAGTATAGTACCAAACCCCTAGGGTGAGAAATGTTTCCAAACAAACAGTATAGTACCAAACCCCTAGGGTGAGAAATGCTTCCAAACAAACAGTATAGTACCAAACCCCTAGGGTGATAAATGTTTCCAAACAGTATAGTACCAAACCCCTAGGGTGAGAAATGTTTCCAAACAGACAGTATAGTACCAAACCCCTAGGGTGAGAAATGCTTCCAAACTAAGGTTCAACTTAAATGGGATCAAAATAAACTGAAATATTTAGGGATTACTACCCCCCAAGAACAGACAAAAGTACATCAGTATAACTTTGGAACACTGGAACACCAGCTTAAACAGGGCCTACAAAGATGGGCATTAGTACCTTTTCCAATAACAGGAAGATTTGAAACTACTTTTAAACAGTGAGACAAACTCCAGAGTACATTTACCTGGGGAGGAAGAGGAGCCTGTGTCAATCTTAAAATAATCAAACAATGTAAACAAGCAAGGGGACTAGCAAACCTAATGAATTCATACATAGTCGCCCAACTAAAATCAATTATTGTATGGATGAACCCGGCATCAACAGCTAAATGGAGACAGATGGAAATCTAACAAATGGATAAAACAATAAGTACAACTATATTTTTGAAGACAATTAATACACACAGTAGGAAGATAGAAAATACCTGTATAAATAACACAATAAAAGGTCTGGACAAAGATCACCAAAACACAATGCATCCGAACAGACCTGATCTACCTGCAAGAAATTGTAATGGAAAGCAACTTTAAGCCGAGTATGATTGATGATACAGTTAAATGATGGGCTGAAAAAGGACTGACCAGGTATCATCAGATGTTCATAGACAAGGGGATAGATACATTTAAATGATGGACTGAAAAAGGACTGACCAGGTATCATCAGATGTTCATAGACAAGGGGATAGATACATTTAAATGATGGACTGAAAAAGGACTGACCAGGTATCATCAGATGTTCATAGACAAGGGGATAGATACATTTAAATGATGGGCTGAAAAAGGACTGACCAGGTATCATCAGATGTTCATAGACAAGGGGATAGATACATTTAAATGATGGGCTGAAAAAGGACTGACCAGGTATCATCAGATGTTCATAGACAAGGGGATAGATACATTTAAATGATGGGCTGAAAAAGGACTGACCAGGTATCATCAGATGTTCATAGACAAGGGGATAGATACATTTAAATGATGGGCTGAAAAAGGACTGACCAGGTATCATCAGATGTTCATAGACAAGGGGATAGATACATTTAAATGATGGGATGAAAAAGGACTGACCAGGTATCATCAGATGTTCATAGACAAGGGGATAGATACATTTAAATGATGGGCTGAAAAAGGACTGACCAGGTATCATCAGATGTTCATAGACAAGGGCATAGATACAGTTAAATGATGGGCTGAAAAAGGACTGACCAGGTATCATCAGATGTTCATAGACAAGGGGATAGATACATTTAAATGATGGGCTGAAAAAAGACTGACCAGGTATCATCAGATGTTCATAGACAAGGGGATAGATACATTTAAATGATGGGCTGAAAAAGGACTGACCAGGTATCATCAGATGTTCATAGACAAGGGGATAGATACATTTAAATGATGGGCTGAAAAAGGACTGACCAGGTATCATCAGATGTTCATAGACAAGGGGATAGATACAGTTAAATGATGGGCTGAAAAAGGACTGACCAGGTATCATCAGATGTTCATAGACAAGGGGATAGATACATTTAAATGATGGGCTGAAAAAGGACTGACCAGGTATCATCAGATGTTCATAGACAAGGGGATAGATACATTTAAATGATGGGCTGAAAAAGGACTGACCAGGTATCATCAGATGTTCATAGACAAGGGGATAGATACATTTAAATGATGGGCTGAAAAAGGACTGACCAGGTATCATCAGATGTTCATAGACAAGGGGATAGATACATTTTGGAAGTACACCCTGCAAAACTCTCAGTTTTACAATTACTTACAAGTAAGAAGTGATCTTACTAAAGCAGCGGAACCTAATAAAATGCATAATGATATATATTCTATAGTTAGATTTTCATGTATAGCAAAGACATAGAACAGGGTACATGCCAAGAACAGGGTACATGCCAAAAACAGGGTACATGCCAAAAATAAAATAAAAAATAATTACAAAAGAATGTGCTGGGGCACGTATAGAGAATTATCGAAGAAGAAGCAAAAGATGAGAATATTACAGTGGTAACCAATTGGGAAGATGAACTGCAAACCCAAGAGGACTGGGAGGATATATGTAGAAACACATCTAAGACAACCAACTCTCTATTCTGGAGGGAATACTCTTGGAAAATTCAGTCAAGATTTTTCCTAACTCCTATAATACAATCAAAGTACAACCGTGACATCACACCAAGTTACTGGCAAAACTGTAGGGAGAGTAGGGATAACCACATACCACAGGAGGCTGCTGAGGTGAGAACGGCTCATAGTAATGGTCGGAATGGAGAAAATGGAATGGCATCAAACACCTGGAAAACATGTGTTTGATGTATTTGATACAATTCGACTAACTCCGCTCGAGTCATTACCACGAACCCGTCCTCCCAAATTAAGGTGCCACCAACCTCCTGTGCCACATACTATATTCCTGCCCAGTCCTCAATTATTTCTGGACTGAAGTATACAAAGTATTGGATGATACGCTTGAACGCTCACTTTTTCTAAATCCAGAACACATACTTCTGGGTAGAACCCCTCATACACTGGTCCTCCAATCTGAATTCTGAGAATAACAGCACTTAAACAGATTACTAGAAATCTGCCTAAACCTCTGACACCACAAATAAGCAATTGGAAAGAAACAATCAATGAAATCTTTAGTAAGGAAATGATAACTCATAGAATAAAAAAAACGAATGACTCTATTTGAGACACCATTATATATATATTTATTTTAACGGACATGATATTATGAAGTATTTGTATGCCCTAACAGGAAATAAAATGGACATGTTTTAAAAATGGACAAGTGTGGGTGGACACGTGTGTGTGCTGGTGGATGCTTGTGTGTGTGAATGTGTGCATGTATGTGAGTGTAGAAGTGCAAGTGTGTGTTAGCGTGAGTGGGTGTATGTGTGGAGCACAGGAGGTTGGTGGCACCTTAATTTGGGAGGACGTGCTTGTGGGAATGACTGGAGGGGAATCAGTGGAATGGTATCAAATACATTAAACACATGGTTTCCAGGTGTTTGATGCCATTCCATTTGCTTTGTTCCGGCCATTATTATGAGCCGTCCTCCCCTCAGCAGCCTCCTGTGGTATGGAGAGAGAGTAAAGGGGGAGAGTGTGTGTGTGTGTGTGCGTGTGTGTGTGTGTGTGTGTGTGTGTGTGTGTGTGCATGTGTGTGTCATGCACACAAAGACGGTGAAAACAAAACACAGATAGGGATGCCAGGATGCCAACACCACAAAAAATACATAAATGAAAACGATAACATACATGTCCACTGCCCAAGCCAATGCCAACGCCAAACAAAGGATACCTTGCTTTTTGCTTTAATATTAGCACTTTGGTTGTATTATTTCTTAGGGTCAACACTGACTTGTACCAATTATATTGTGTTATGAAATTCTGATTGTTGGCCTGTTTGGTTAAATTATTTTATTTTCACACACACACACACACACACACACACACACACACACACACACACACACACACAATCCCAGATCCGTTCACATCAGCTGGTGCAGTCTGGCCTCTTTCTCTCAGGCTCTGGTCAGTAGAGTGAACAGTCATTTATGTGTATTAGTGTTGGGCGTTGTAACTTCCCCTCGACACAGTGGTGAGACACTGGAAAACTCTCCTCAGCTTCAGGATTTATTTTCTCTGCTTTCTCTAAAACTTTGAAATACTTTTTTTGTGTCCTGTCATAATAAAGGTAGCAACAAATGTAACCTTTGATCAGTCGTTCCAAAGAGATTTCAGAGCGAGAGAAGAGAAGGATATGGGAGAGGAGAGGAGAGGAGATGACAGGGGGAGAGGAGAGAGGAGAGAAAAAGAGGAGAGGAGACGACAGGAGAGAGGAGAGGCTCTGTACAGCCTTGAAACCATAATGACTATAAGTACTGTGGAAGGAGGATATAATGGTTTTAACATGGCTGCTGTAGAGGGCTGCCATGTGGCATTTTTACTGTCTCCTGTTCAAAGGCAGCTAGGCTACATCCCAAATGGGACCCTATTCCCTGTATAGTGCGCTACTTTTGACCAGGGTTCAAAGGGCTCTGGTCAAAAGTAGTGCATTATGTAGGAAATAGGATGCTATTTTGAACGCTACCCTAGCGCTCTGTAATGACACAACCAAGATGGGAGGGCCTTCTGAGGTAGAGCTAATCCCAGGCAACCAATAGAATCCGATAACAATTCTGCTTCTTTTACAATGTAGCCAGTGTTCCCATAGCCATGATGACATATTTCCTTCCAACGTTTCCTGCTGTTTTGCAGGGTCTTAGCTGTGATGGCTGGAGTGCAAGATGGATCCTGCAGCTAGGGGTTCCTTTACAGTCGTTGTTTGTTGAGGAGCTCTGATGCTGTCTGGGGAAGTGGTGGGGGTCTGTGTGCCGTACATCTACTGTTTGTTTGTTTGTTCCGGGACGTGGTCTAGTGCTGCTTCCCAAATGGAACCATATGTCCTATATTGTACACTCCTTTTGACTAGATACCCATTGGCCCAGGTCAAAAGTAGTGCACTACATAGGGAATAGGATGCCATTTTGGGCCGTGTTCTAGGCGTCTAGCTGTCTGCACTGTAGGACCTGTAGGTGGGGATCATATGTCTTCCTGGCAGAGAGGATAGCTACTATCCATCTCCAACCAGGCCTGATCTGGACACTACTCGTTCCACTGCAACCAGGCTTACCCATAAGCCCCTCATACCTGCAGCTAGCACGCCAACACCACTCTCCCCCCACCACTCCCTCAGAGGAACACCCCAGCTCCAGGGATGCTCGCTCCTCATCTCACACAATCCTCGTCTCCATCCTTCCGTAGGGACTTTCTCCTTTTCCCTCCTGTCTTTTACAGCCTCTGTTTATTCCTGCTCTCTAACTCAAGGTCTTGCCAGGCTACTTGCGTGACTGGAGGGAGTGAAAAAAAAGCTTCACAACCCACTGGCACGCGATCCCCCAAATCTATTTTTGGAGTGCGTTCTTTTCTCTTTTTTCCTCTGTCTTCTTTGAAAACAACAAAAAAAGCTACAGGGAGAAAAAGCTAATAGTGGGGTGAAGGCGATCTGTTTCTCATTTGGCCCCGCCCTCCCTGCCTACTGTCCTGCCCTGCCAGCCTCGCAACCACAGCACTGTGGAGTGAAACGGAGGGAGGGAGAGAGGGGGAGGAGGGACACAGAGGGGAGAAGGGGGTGAAGTGGAGACGGAGGGAGGGCGGGATAGAGACAGGGTGGTTGGGAAAAGAGGAGGTGTATTTTTCCCGAACAACCACAGGTCAAACTCTGAGGCTGCATCTCAAGCCTCGTCACTTAGCAACCGGCCCAGCCTGCTTCTGGTTAACCAGCCAGCTGCTAGTGTTTCAGGGCTCCTCCACACTGTGTGTGTGTGTGTGTGTGTGTGTGTGTGTGTGTGTGTGTGTGTGTGTGTGTGTGTGTGTGTGTGTGTGTGTGTGTGTGTGTGTGTGTGTGTGTGTGTGTGTGTGTGTGTGTTGCTGCTCCATGCTCTGCTGTATTTTTGTTTTGATTCCTTTCTCCCCCTTTTAACATTTGCCTTAAGTTGATCATGATGAAATTCCAGCGTTTGTGTTCCTCTTTTCATTGTTAATTCATTTCCATCAGGCGGTGTTTGGTGGAATCGATCGGCACAGAGCTGACAGAGACCTAACAAAGTACCAGAACAGTGATTTGTAGCTGTAATTGAACACAGGAAACACATCTGTATACTCTATATGCATTCTTCAAATTGTAGAAGGGCTCTTTTCATTATAGCATGTTGCATCCCAAGTGGCAACCTATTCCAGAGTGCACTACTTTTCCAATTTGGGACACATCTGTATATGCATTCTTCAAATTGTAGAAGGGCCCTTTTCATTGTAGTAGCATAGGTAATGGTTGAAAACAGTGATTGCATTTATTTTCTGCACTAATGTCTTTGAGTAATTCTACAGCATCTATGTATAAAGTCGTTAATATATTTTTTGTCTAATTTGACTGTTATTTAGCTGTCATCATAATCCAACACAATAATCCTTTCTGACAGAGGAAGTGAATGTCTCCTACCTCAGTTTTCTCAAAAATATTTAGTAGATTTAAGCCATGTTTCAAATGGCACCCAATGTCCTGTGGTATATAGTGCTATGGGCCCTGGTCAAAAGTAGTGCACTATATGGGGAATATGGTGGCATTTGAGACGCAGCCTAAGTCAGTGGAGAAGATACTGTTGTAGATTACAGTTGAAGTAATACTTTATGAAGGATTTTAGAGTGGTTACTATTACTGCTGACAGTTGTATGTTGGTGGTGGATGATGACACTGTCAGTGTGTGTGTGTGTGTGTGTGTGTGTGTGTGTGTGTGTGTGTGTGTGTGTGTGTTTGTGCCAGATCAGCCTGTGTCGTCAGTCAGTCTGAGCTCTATGGCGCGACTGGAAATGGAGATCCTTGTGGTCAGAGAGGATAATGATTGACAGCAGTGAACCGTGCGTGTGTGTATGTGCGTGTGTGTGTGGCCCGCTGCCCTGATGATGCAATGTTTCCCTGATTGAGAAAACATGCAGATGAGGATGATGATCTTGATGATGATACTGTGAAGAGGCTGTTTTTTTTTTTAAACTACCATTGCCTCAACTGGCAGACTCCCTCCTCCTAGCGTTGGAAGTCAAATAGCTGTGTGTTTATACATCCTGGTTTGGTTATCACAGCTGTCACACGTACAAATAAGGCTGTGTATGTATTTACCCAAGCCTAATTAACTATCTTAGTTTCCATTAGTGATGTCACAAGTTCATATACACTCATATACCAGCAAAAACTGAACAAGTATGATATTTAGATAGTTTGATGTTTGAGGCTAGGAAAGTCTGACTACTATTTGTCTTCTGTTGTAGGCCTACTGTTTGTCTTCTGTTGTAGGTCTACTATTTGTCTTCTGTTGTAGGCCTATTATTTGTCTTCTGTTGTAGTTCTACTATTTGTCTTCTGTTGTAGGTCAATTATTTGTTATATTGTAGTGTAGGCCTACTGTTTGTCTTCTGTTGTAGGCCAACTATTTGTCTTCTGTTGTAGGCCTATTATTTGTCTTCTGTTGTAGTTCTACTATTTGTCTTCTGTTGTAGGTCTACTATTTGTCTTCTGTTGTAGGCCTATTATTTGTCTTCTGTTGTAGTTCTACTATTTGTCTTCTGTTGTAGGTCAATTATTTGTTATATTGTAGTGTAGGCCTACTGTTTGTCTTCTGTTGTAGGCCAACTATTTGTCTTCTGTTGTAGGCCTATTATTTGTCTTCTGTTGTAGTTCTACTATTTGTCTTCTGTTGTAGTTCTACTATTTGTCTTCTGTTGTAGGTCAATTATTTGTTATATTGTAGTGTAGGCCTACTGTTTGTCTTCTGTTGTAGGCCTACTGTTTGTCTTCTGTTGTAGGCCTATTATTTGTCTTCTGTTGTAGGTCTACTATTTGTCTTCTGTTGTAGGCCTACTGTTTGTCTTCTGTTGTAGGCCTACTATTTGTCTTCTGTTGTAGGTCTACTATTTGTCTTCTGTTGTAGGTCTACTATTTGTCTTCTGTTGTAGGCCTACTATTTGTCTTCTGTTGTAGGCCTATTATTTGTCTTCGGTTGTAGGCCTACTATTTGTCTTCTGTTGTAGGCCTATTATTTGTCTTCTGTTGTAGTTCTACTATTTGTCTTCTGTTGTAGTTCTACTATTTGTCTTCTGTTGTAGGTCAATTATTTGTTATATTGTAGTGTAGGCCTACTGTTTGTCTTCTGTTGTAGGCCAACTATTTGTCTTCTGTTGTAGGCCTACTATTTGTCTTCTTTTGTAGGCCTATTATTTGTCGTATGTTGTAGGTCAACTATTTTTTATATTGTAGTCTAGGCCTATCCTTTTGTCTTCTGTTGTAGGTCTACTATTTGTCTTCTGTTGTAGCCCTACTATTTGTCTTCTGTTGTAGGCCTATTATTTGTCGTATGTTGTAGTGTAAGCCTACTGTTTGTCTTCTGTTGTAGGTCTACTATTTGTCTTCTGTTGTAGCCCTACTATTTGTCTTCTGTTGTAGGTCTACTATTTGTCTTCTGTTGTAGGTCCATTATTTGTCTTCTGTTGTAGGCCTATTATTTGTCGTATGTTGTAGATCAACTATTTGTCTTCTGTTGTTGGTCTATTATTTGTCTTCTGTTGTAGGCCTATTATTTGTCTTCTGTTGTTGGTCTATTATTTGTCTTCTGTTGTTGGTCTACTATTTGTCTTCTGTTGTTGGTCTATTATTTGTATTCTGTTGTTGGTCTACTACTTGTCTTCTGTTGTTGGTCTACTGTTTGTCTCCTGTTGTAGGCCTACTGTTTGTCTTCTGTTGTAGGTCTACTATTTGTCTTCTGTTGTAGGTCTACTATTTGTCTTCTGTTGTAGGTCAACTATTTGTCTTCTGTTGTAGGCCTATTATTTGTTGTATGTTGTAGGCCTATTATTTGGCTTCTGTTGTAGCCCTATTATGTGTCTTCTGTTGTAGGCCTATAATTCATCTTCTGTTGTAGACCTACTATTTGTCTTCTGTTATAGGTCAACTATTTGTCTTCTGTTGTAGGCCTATTATTTGTCTCCTATTTTCAACTGTCTTTTGTTGTAGTCCTGCTATACTTGACATGCAGCCATGTGCAAGTGAGGTGAGATGCAAGAGTACAGCATGACTGCAGTAGTATACTGTTGTTCTGTAGGGACAACAACTGTTCCCACCCCTGTACACTTATCTATCATTCTCTTCACCAAAACAAAGCCTAAATAATAGAAGAAATGTCCTGATGTTTTCAGTGTTTTAACCTCTTAGATGAGCACTGGGGTTTTGATCATCCCAAAAAATAAATTGTTTTATTGTCACATTGTTTTCCTTGTGTAGCTACCATGTTGATGTAACCTTGCTAGTGAGAGCTGGGGTTATTTTCTTTAGTTTGGTATCTCCATGGGACTCTGGCTCTTGTATTGGGCAGGGCCCTCAGTCCTTGCAGGGCTGCAGTGAGAGCACGATTGATGGAGTGAACAAGGACGACTTCCAGCTCCACTCTAAGACATGGTGAAACACAGAGAAGGAAAGAGAGAAAGATTGTTTTGTTCTCTTTTTTCTTTAAAATGGAGGTAGCCTCAGACAGGCTGAGAGAGGAGACGATATTACACACTGAAGTTCTGACCACTTCTTTCTTTCTTTCTTTCTGTCCGTTGGTTGGTCTGTTGGTTGGTTGGTTGGTTGGTTGGTTGGTCTGTCTGTCTGTCGGTTGGTTAGTTGGTCTGTCTGTCTGTTGGTCTCTCCGTTGGTCTGTCTGTCTGTCCATTGGTTGGTCTGTCTGTTGATTGGTTGGTTTGTCTGTATTTTGGTCTGTCACTCTTTTGGTGTGTCTGTTGGTCTGTCAATCGGTTGGTCTGTTGGTCAGCGTGGCAAGCCAGCCTGGAGATCCTGATCCTCCTCCTCCCTGCTGTCCGTCGTCAGGTGCTAAAGGAAAGAGCTTAGCTACTAGGTCCTCACAGTGGAATAGGCATTTTATTATTTCCACCAACATCTCTTTTCCAGATGGGTATTGTCAGCACAATCCAGCAGGTAGCTCAGCCAATCACCACTCAACACCTGCATCCATAGATATCTCATCAACCCTGTCCAACCTATCACTCTATATTCTATGACTACTATACTGTGTCCCAAATGGCACTACTTTTGACCAGAGCTCTAAGGGACTACTTATGTTTGGCAAGTGACCAATATGAAAAATCCAATGGATGACAAGTCGTGTCCATCCCTCTATCCCTTCAGTAATATCCATCCATAATAGTGATGATGTAAAATATCAGAAAACGCCAAAACCTTCCTTACCCCAGGATACTTCAACTGGTGACTATCATTCATTACCCCAGGATACTTAAACTGGTGACTATCATTCATTGCCCCAGGATACTTCAACTGGTGACTATCATTCATTACCCCAGGATACTTCAACTGGTGACTATCATTCATTACCCCAGGATACTTCAACCGGTGACTATCATTCATTACCCCAGGATACTTCAACTGGTGACTATTATTCATTACCCCAGGATACTTCAACTGGTGACTATTATTCATTACCCCCAGGATACTTCAACTGGTGACTATTATTCATTACCCCAGGATACTTCAACTGGTGACTATTATTCATTACCCCCAGGATACTTCAACTGGTGACTATTATTCATTACCCCCAGGATACTTCAACTGGTGACTATTATTCATTACCCCAGGATACTTCAACTGGTGACTATTATTCATTACCCCAGGATACTTCAACTGGTGACTATTATTCATTACCCCAGGATACTTCAACTGGTGACTATACGGGAGAATAAAGAAAAAGGAGCACTCTTGTCAATCTGATAGATTTATAGACGGGGCAAACAAACATTAGGTTTAAGTTTCCGTGTGGCAGTAAGTAACAATCCCTCTCGAATTGGCACGAATCTGTTGACAACGTGAGCTGCGCACGCCATCTCCATTGACCCACCTCCAGAAGATCAGTATGATGTTAATGTTGGTGAAACCCAACCAACGGTGAGACGAGGTGACCTGGGAGGCAACTGTGTGCGTGTGTACATGTTTGTGTGTGTGGTGAGTGTGAATGTGTGCTTCAGGATTGATTAGACTGCTACTTAGACATTTCTCTTGGCCATCGTGACAATGTGAAAACATGATATAGTGAGACTGGAACAATGGTGGAGCGCAGAGCAGAGCAGCTAGCTGGTGTTTGTTTGAGAAGCGTGACAGGCAGGCCTGAACCCAACGGCTTGGCAGGAAGTTATATGCTGGACCCTTTGTGATTCTGTGACTCGCTACGAGAGAGAGAGAGAGAGAGAGAGAGAGAGAGAGAGAGAGAGAGAGAGAGAGAGAGAAATAAAGAAAAACGATCATATGCCAAAATTCCTAATTAGTTTTCCAAACATCTGCTGATAGTTGCAGTCATCAGGCATCGGTGATGTAGCAGAGAAAAACAGAGAGCAATGAAAGGAAAGAGGAAAAGAAAGAGGATCGGTATTTGACCTGACCTGAGGACTGCTGAGCAGATTTCTAAATGTTAGTTTAACAGAATTTCCTTTTTAGGCCAAGGTTTTAATAATTTGGTCAATTTTCTCTGTTGATGAGAGGGAGAGGGAGAGGGAGAGGGAGAGGGAGAGGGAGAGAGAGAGAGATGAGTGTAGCCTCTGAGAATTACATTGACGAATACACACTGAGTTCATCAGGAAGTGTATAGGAAATGTTGTACCCACTGTGACTATTAAAACATACCCAAACCAGAAAACGTGGATAGAGGGCAGCATTCACGCAAAACTGAAAGCGCGAACCACTGCATTTAACCATGGCAAGGTGTAGTTATTCCCTCTGGGCAATCAAACATGCAAAACATCAGTACAAAGTGGAGTCTCAATTAAACGGCTCAGACACAAGGCGTATGTGACCACGTTGCGGACACCGGCGTCTTGATTCCGGACAAGCTAAACACCTTCTTCACCCGCTTTGAGGATAACACAATGCCACCGATGCGGCCCGCTACCAAGGACTGTGGGCTCTCCTTTTCCGTGGCCAACGTGAGTAAGACATTTAAGCGTGTTAACATTTGCAAGGCTGCCAGCCCCTACGGCATCTCTAGCCGCGTCTTCAGAGCATGCACAGACCAGCTGGCTGGAGTGTTTACGGACATATCCAATCTCTCCCTATCCCTGTCTGCTGTCCCCACTTGCTTCAAGATGTCCAACATTGTTCTTGTACCCAAGAAAGCAAAGGTAACTGAACTAAATTACTATCACCCCATAGCATTCATTTCTGCCATCATGAAGTGCTTTGAAAGGCTAGTTAAGGATCACATCACTTCTACATTATCTGACACCCTAGACCCACTTCAATTTACATACCGCCTCAAAAGATCTACAGACGATGCAATCGCCATCGCACTGCACTCTGCCCTATCCTATCTGGACAAGAGGAATACCCATGTAAGAATCCTGTTCATTGACTATAGCTCAGCATTGAAAACCATAGTACACTCCAAGCTCATCATTAATCTTGGGGCCCTGGGTCTGAACCCCACCCTGTGCAACTGGGTCCTGGAATTCCTGACGGGCCGGCCCCAGGTGGTGAAGGTAGGAAACAACACCTCCACTTCGCTGATCCTAATCACAGGGGCCCCACAAGGGTGCATGCTCAGCCCCCTCATGTACTCCCTGTTCACTCATGACACCCTTGCGTGGCCACGCACACCTCCAACTCAATCATCAAGTTTGCCAGGAAAATAACCTCTCACTTAACGTCAACAAAACAAAGGAGCTGATCGTGGACTTCAGGAAACAGCAGAGGGAGCACGCCCCTATCCACATCGACGTGAACGCAGTGGAGAAGGTGGA
This sequence comes from Oncorhynchus mykiss, assembly GCF_057628025.1. NCBI lineage: Eukaryota > Metazoa > Chordata > Actinopteri > Salmoniformes > Salmonidae > Oncorhynchus > Oncorhynchus mykiss. Next base: position 19,003,060 of record NC_143048.1, on the reverse strand, counting down.
AAGCTTCAAGTTCCTCAGCGTACACATCACTGACGATCTGAAATTATCTACCCACACAGACAGTGTGGTGAAGAAGACGCAACAGCAACCTCAGGAGGCTGAGGACATTTAGCTTGGCTCCTAAAACCCTCACAAACTTTTACAGATTTACAATTGAGAGCATCCTGTAGGGCTGTATCATCGCCAGGTACGGCAACTGCACCGCCCGCAACCGCAGGGCTCTCCAGAGGGGCAAACTACGTCCCCTCTAGGACACCTACATCACCCGATGTCACAAGAAGGCCAACAAGATCATCAAGGACAACAACCACCCGAGCCACTGCCTGTTCACCACGCTATCATCCAGAAGGCGTGGTCAATACAGGTTTATCAAAGCTGGGACCGAGAGACTGAAAAACAGCTTCTATCTCAAGGCCATCAGACTGTTAAATAGCCATCACTAGCCGGCTATCACCCAGTTACTCAACCCTGCACCTTAGAGGCTGCTGCCCTATATACATAGACATGGATTCAATGGCCTCTTTAATAATGGAACACTAGTCACTTTAAAAATGTTTACATACTGCTTTACTCATCTCAAATATATATATATATACTGTATGCTTTGCCACTCCGACATTGCTCAATCTAAAATGCATACACTACTTTGCAAAAGTTTGGGGTCACTTACAGTTGAAGTTGGAAGTTTAAATACACTTAGGCTGGAGTCATTAAAACTCGTTTTTCAACCACTCCACAAATTTCTTGTTAACAAACTATAGTTGTGCATGACACAAGTAATTTTTTCAACAATTGTTTACAGACAGATTATTTCACTTATAATTCACTGTATCACAATTCCAGTGGGTCAGAAGTGTACATACACTAAGTTGACTGTGCCTTTAAACAGCTTGGAAAATTCCAGAAAATGATGTCATGGCTTTAGAAGCTCTGATAGTCTAATTGACATAATTTGAGTCAATTGGAGGTGTACCTGTGGATGTATTTCAAGGCCTACCTTCAAACTCAGTGCCTCTTTGTTTGGAATAGCCTTCATTTCTAAGAAACAAGAATAGACTGACGAGTTTCAGAAGAAACTCTTTGTTTCTGGCCATTTTGAGCCTGAAATCAAACCCACACATGCTGATGCTCCAGATACTCAACTAGTCTAAAGAAGGCCGGTTTTATTGCTTCTTTAATCAGAATAGTTTTCAGCTAACATAATTGCTAACATAATTGCAAAAGTGTTTTCTAATGATCAATTAGCCTTTTAAAATGATCAACTTGGATTAGCTAACACAATGTGCCTTTGGAACACAGGAGTGATGGTTGCTGATAATGGGCCTCTGTACGCATATGCAGATATTCCTTTAAAATCCAGCTACAATGGTCATTTACAACATTAACAATGTCTACACTGTATTTCTGATCAATTTGATGTTATTTTAATGGACAAGAAATGTGCTTCTCTTTCAAAAACAAGGACATTTCCACGTGACCCCAAACTTTTGAACGGTGGTGTATATTTCTTAATTCCATTCTTTTACTTTTAGATGTGTGTGTATTGTTGTGAATTGTTAGATACTACCGCACTGTTGGAGCTAGGAACACAGGCATTTCGCTACACCTGCAACAACATCTGCTCAGTATGTGTATGTGACTAATACAATTTGATTAGATTTGATTTGAAGGGAAGCAGAGTGTGAGTATGACCAGTCTAACATATCCCATCAGCTATAGGTTCTCTCCTGTCTGCTGAGTTTCCCCTGCAGAAGGATGAGACAAATGGATATAACGGATGTAATGGTCAAACCTAGTGCACTATATAGGCCCTGTTTAAAAAGACAGTATATAGGGAATAGGGTGCCCTTCGGGACAAAACTAAAGTATTTAACAATGGTAACCAGAAAGCTACTTATCATGTTGTGATTATCCTTGCTGAAGTGTGTACAATAGACTCATTCATCTCAATTGAGGATATATTATATGATGTATGTTATATTAGGAACATATGGAGGAGCTTAGCAACCATTCATCCTGTAGGATTGGAGGCAGGTGAGAGGAGATGTGAGATGGGCTCTGGATGTTTCCCAAATTGCACTATTTTCATGTAGTGCACTACTTCTGACCAGGGCCCTGGTCAAAGTAGGGAACTATATAGGGAATAGGGTGCCATTTGGGACTCAGACATTATGTAAAGAAGCTACCATATGGGGAGGTGTATTTAGAAACAGGCACACTTAAAATGTCTGTGTTGAGTTAATAACACTTAAAATGTCTGTATATAAATGTTAAGGCTTACATCCTGTTGATAGCTATGAGGATGTTTAAATAAAAGTTCAATTTTTAAACACATTACAGTTTAACCAATTAGACCGCTCTGCCCAAAAGAGCTTTATAATGGGGATTTTTCTTCACCCTCCTCAACAACTTCTGAAAAGGTAAAACTCCTCTCCTAATGTTTTAGGCCTAATAGAAATGTGTGTAATACCAGCAGTACTGTGTGCTCGGGTCTATCTTCTCCTGTGGGGCAGTTCTGCGGTTATTCCTCCCAGCTACAGGAGCTCTTGGCTGGGCTGCTGACTCCTGGCTGTAGACTGCTCCTAGCTGCCCAGGAAAGAATGTGTATGAGGGTGGGATTACGGTGTAGTGATGGAGGTGTTAGAAGAAGGCCTGCTCTCGTCTCTGGTCTGATGGGCCTCTCCTCTCTAGGACCCTAACAGGCCTATGAATGAGAAATCCCCTGCCTGTGTCCCAAATAGCACTCTATTTACTAATAGTGCATCACTTTTGACCAGAGCCCTATGGTGGTGGTGGCTAGGCTGTTGTATGCGGTTCTTAGGCTACTGTAGGCGGTTGGCATGGTTACTGTAGGCATTGGCTAGGCTACTGTAGCTAGGTGTGGTTGGTGTGGTTACAGTAATCCCAAGTGCTGGTCCAACCCTGCTGCTGTTTGTGAGAATAGTAATTTAGAGATCAGGTCGGATAGAGTGGAGCTGGAGCTACAGTAGGAGCCGCAGCAAGATGGATGTTCCCTCTTAACAGTGGGGTTTCTGAGAAACTGACCGGCTTCTCATCACTTCAGCACCATGGCCTTGTCTGAGTCAGGAGCAGGAAACACCATCTCCATTCATGCTGGTTCCCAAATTGCATCCTATTCCCTCGTTATTGCACTACTTTTGATCAGAGCACAATGGGCACTAAATAGGGAATAGGGTGCCACTTGGGATGTACCTGTCTATTATGGCCCTGCTACCAGGGACTCTCCCAACTTTCTCACCAGAAACTCACACCGTAGAGAGATTTCATTCTTTTTTTTTTTAAGTTCTCATCATTTCAACATTTATTTGAATCTTTTGGAATTTATCTTTGGGAAAAGGAGCAGTGTTTTGCTGGCTGAAAGGATGATAAGTCTCACTGGCAGGCTCTCAGAGGGTGCAGGGCCGCTACCTTTGGGAGAAGAATGCATATAAACCTTAATGGTAAATCCATGTGATGTACAAAGAGCTGGCTTACACTTGACATGAGTTTCCATGCTAAAGTGAAGAGGTAAAGTTAACAGGACCACTAGGAATAACATGACACATCTTATTCTGCACTCTCTCACCACTTTAAGCACACAGAACTCTTCAATACATGTTTCTCACACAATATGCTATAGGTTAACTAGCCTATAAAGAAGATACACTGTTAGTGTATATCATATGCAAGGTACCTACCGTGGGCTGTATATAGTACCATGATATGTCTTCCCATACACTGTAAATATACAAACTCATTGTTTTTTCAGCTGGGGCTGAACGTGAAGTTTTTACCATGTATTGTTCCTATCCATGCCTTGAGATGGCTTTTCAAATTCACATCAGAATCAAATCTAGAACTTACTATGGATACAGCAAAAACTGACTTAACTGAACTGACCAAGAAAGCATTAGTCTGACTGAGACCCTAGTTTTTCCCCACAAACCTTCACCGTGAGGCCTGAGGAATGTCCGTGGTTTCAGGGAAGACAAATGAATGCAGAGTCCAGGTGTTAAGAACACAATAGTACGTACAGTAAGAGTTAGGTTGCATCCCAAATGTTACCCTATTCCTTATACAGTGCCCTATAGGTCCTGGTCAAAGTAGTCTACTGTATAGGGAATTGCGTGCCATTTGGGACACACTCTAAGAGTTGGCCTTTGGGCTTCAGAGCAATTTGAACCAGCCAGACAGGTGATTGATGGAGCCCAGAGCCCATGCAGGGTAGGTAAGCCTGCATCTCCAATGGAACCCTACTTTCAACATAGTGCACTACTTTTGACCAGAGTTGATCACAGCCAATAGGATGCTGGTCAAAAGTAGTACACTACAGTAAATAGGGAATATGGGGGACATTTGGGAGGCGGATTCGGTTGTATAGAGCAGCTGGTCCTGCCTCAGAAACAGTTCCTGGGCCGTAGAGAGTTCTATCTGACAGCTCAATGGACTCTTTTTATACTCAGCCATAGCGCGTAGTTTTATGCTTGCATCCCAAATGGCACCCTTCAGTATTCCCTATATAGTGCACTACATTTGACCAGAGGGCTCTGGGCAAATCAAAAGTAGTGCACTATATACTGAGCAGGATGCCATTTGGGACACTGTCCCTGTGTTATGTCTTATATTTAGTCAGCCATAGTGCATAGTGTAATGTGTTATACATGCCTCGTTCAGCATTTTGGGCCGATGATGAAGTGAAGACAGCCACTCCATCACACGTGATCCCTGAACATAGTGTACTAGCTACTAGCAGACAGACAGGCCAGACTCACCATACTGTGGCTGCATCCCAAATGGCATCCAATATTGCCTATATAGTGCACTACTTTTGACCAGAGACCTATGGGCCCTGGTAAAAACTTGCTCACCAGAAGGGAATAGGATTTGGGATGCAGACTACTAGACAGCCCAGATGGATGGGAATGGACATTTGGTTTCACTGTACAGTACTCTACATGCTCAGTACATACTGTGGGCAGTTTTATACTAGTGGTATTTGTGACTGTGTTTTTCACTCCACTCAAAAGTCTCTCCTCAGCCCTCACACTGTAGGATGTACAGATGTAGGATCTTAATTTGATCACTCTTGTGATGCTGAGAATTTTCCTGCACAGCATGAAATGCAAACTTGTAGAGTACTTGAGTTTTAAAAAGGCTTTACAAGTTTGTAATTTCCACTTAGACATTTCAGACTTGATTTGCCTGTATCAACCCCTATAAAAATGTCCATTAATTATAATCCACATAATAATTCACATTTCCTATTGCTACAGGATTATTTTCCTGCTGTAGCAAATTGGCTTGTTATTAAGATCCTACATCTGTAGATATCCCAGGATGGGTGTGTTGTACAGCTAATAGAAAACAGTAGGGTGCTATTTGGGGTGCACACAAAAGGGTGTGGAGAATGTGGGATAAAAGACCATATAGCAACAGTTGGTATTGTAACTGACTTCCCTTTTCCATCCCTGAGAGAGATAGCTGTGGGTTGGGAACAGGTCCGGCTTTGTTTGGTCAAGCAGAATTCCTGGACATATTTGAGTCCATTCATGATGTGAGCAGGCCACAGGCAAAAACAAAGGGAAAATAACCCAGGTACCTCAGCTAGAGGTGAGACAGACCACATGAGAGCAGGGTTGTATTGTGAATGTGTTTGTTAAAACCTCTACAAGGATCGGTGTCCGCCCAGCGGGATGGTTGAGCTGAAGTGCGCTAATATGATTAGCATGAGGTTGTATGTAACAAGAACATTTCCCCGAACATAGACATCTCTGATATGGACAGAAAGCTTAAATTATTTTTAATCTAACTGCACCGTCCAATTTACAGTAGGTATTACAGTAAAAGATTACCATGCTATTGTTTGAGGAATGCATAGTTACGAACTTGAAATGTATTAATAAACCAATTAAGCACATTTGGGCAGACTTGGTACAACATTGTGAACAAAAATGCCATGCTTCATTGGATCAGTCTAAAACTTTGCACATACACTGCTGCCTTCTAGTGGCCAAAATCTAAATTGCGCCTAGACTGGAATCATACATTATGGCCTTTCTCTTGCATTTCAAAGATAATGGAACAGAAAAAGAAAATCTTTGTATTGTCTTTTACCAGATCTCATGTGTTATATTCTCCTACATTAATTTCACATTTCCACAAACTTCAGTGTTTTCTTTCAAATGGTATCAAGAATACAGTGGGGCAAAAAAGTATTTAGTCAGCCACCAATTGTGCAAGTTCTCCCACTTAAAAAGATGAGAGAGGCCTGTAATTTTCATCATAGGTACACTTCAACTATGACAGACAAAATGAGAAAAGTAAATATCCATAAAATCACTTTGTAGGATTTTTATGAATTTATTTGCAAATGATGGTGGAAAATAAGTATTTGGTCAATAACAAAAGTTTATCTCAATACTTTGTTAAATACCCTTTGTTGGCAATGACAGAGGTCAAACGTTTTCTGTAAGTTTTCACAAGGTTTTCACACATTGTTGCTGGTATTTTGGCCCATTCCTCCATGCAGATCTCCTCTAGAGCAGTGATGTTTTGGGGCTGTTGCTGGGCAACACGGACTTTCAACTCCCTCCAAAGATTTTCTATGCGGTTGAGATCTGGAGACTGGCTAGGCCACTCCAGGAGCTTGAAATGCTTCTTACGAAGCCACTCCTTCGTTGCCCGGGCGGTGTGTTTGGGATCATTGTCATGCTGAAATAACCAGCCACATTTCATCTTCAATGCCCTTGCTGATGGGAAGGAGGTTTTCACTCAAAATCTCACGATACATGGCCCCATTCATTCTTTCCTTTACACGGATTAGTCGTCCTAGTCCCTTTGCAGAAAAACAGCCCCAAAGCATGATGTTTCCACCCCCATGCATCACAGTAGGTATGGTGTTCTTTGGATGCAACTCAGCATTCTTTGTCCTCCAAACACAACGAGTTGAGTTTTTACCAAAAAGTTATATTTTGGTTTCATCTGACCATATGACATTCTCCCAATCTTCTTCTGGATCATCCATATGCTCTCTAGCAAACTTAAGACAGGGCTAGACATGTACTGGCTTAAGCAGGGGGACACGTCTGGCACTGCAGGATTTGAGTCCCTGGCGGCGTAGTGTGTTACTGATGGTAGGCTTTGTTACTTTGGTCCCAGCTCTCTGCAGGTCATTCACTAGGTCATTCACTAGGCCCCCCCGTGTGGTTCTGGGATTTTTGCTCACCGTTCTTGTGATCATTTTGACCCCACGGGGTGAGATCGTGCGTGGAGCCCCAGATCGAGGGAGATTATCAGTGGTCTTGTATGTCTTCCATTTCCTAATAATTGCTCCCACCGTTGATTTCTTCAAACCAAGCTGCTTACCTACTGCAGATTCAGTCTTCCCAGCCTGGTGCAGGTCTACAATTTTGTTTCTGGTGTCCTTTGACAGCTCTTTGGTCTTGGCCATAGTGGAGTTTGGAGTGTGACTGTTTGAGGTTGTGGACAGGTGTCTTTTATACTGATAACAAGTTCAAACAGGTGCCATTAATTCAGGTAACGAGTGGAGGACAGAGGAGCCTCTTAAAGAAGAAGTTACAGGTCTGTGAGAGCCAGAAATCTTGCTTGTTTCTAGGTAATTTGCAAATACATTAATAAAAAATCCTACAATGTGATTTTCTGGATTTTTTTTCTCATTTTGTCTGTCATAGTTGAAGTGTACCTATGATGAAAATTACAGGCCTCTCTCATCTTTTTAAGTGGGAGAACTTGCACAATTGGTGGCTGACTAAATACTTTTTTGCCCCACTGTATGCATATCCTTGCTTCAGGTACTGAGCTATAGGAAGTTAGATTTGGGTATGTCATTTTAGGCGAAATTAGAAAAAAAGAGTCTGATTCTTAAGTAAAGGACAAAAGAGACCGTGCCGATGAACGGTTAAAAGCAACACGGTAGCCGTCGTGCTGCCACCGAACATCGGCAATCATTTTCTGTTAATTCCCTAATGATAATAAAGTATGTGTTGAATCGCCAGCGTCCGTCAGGCCACAGCATTGGAACAGAACAGAACATACATAGTCCTGCTGTAGTTTCCTGACTACCCTAACACTAGTCCTGCTATAGTTTCATGACTACCCTAACACTAGTCCTGCTTTAGTTTCATGACTACTCTAACACTAGTCCTGCTTTAGTTTCATGACTACTGTACCATAACACTAGTCCTGCTGTAGTTTCCTGACTACCCTAACACTAGTCCTGCTTTAGTTTCATGACTACTGTACCATAACACTAGTCCTGCTGTAGTTTCATGACTACCCTAACACTAGTACTGCTGTAGTTTCATGACTACTGTACCCTAACACTAGTCCTGCTGTAGTTCCATGACTACTGTACCATATCACTAGTCCTGCTGTAGTTTCATGACTACTGTAACATAACAATATTTCTACAGTTTCATGACTACCCTAACACTAGTCCTGCTGTAGTTTCATGACTACCCTAACACTAGTCCTGCTGTAGTTTCATGACTACTGGACCATAACACTAGTCATGCTGTAGTTTATTGACCACTGTACCATTACACTAGTTCTGCTGTAGTTTCATGACTACTGTACCATATCACTAGTCCTACTGTAGTTTCATGACTACTGTAACGTAACAATATTCCTGTAGTTTCATGACTACCCTAACACTAGTACTGCTGTAGTTTCATGACCACCCTAACACTAGTCCTGCTGTAGTTTCATGACTACTGTAACATAACAATATTCCTATAGTTTCATGACTACCCTAACACTAGTACTGCTGTAGTTTCATGACTACCCTAACACTAGTACTGCTGTAGTTTCATGACTACCCTAACACTAGTACTGCTGTAGTTTCATGACTACCCTAACACTAGTCCCGCTGTAGTTTCATGACTACTGTACCATAACAATACTTCTGCTGTAGTTTAATGATATACCGCATATATATAATTTTGGGGGAACTCAGTCGGTGTATCAACTTCCTGTTGAAAGTTAGAATATTAAAATACACAAGGTCTAATTTTGACATTTGGTTGTGCACCATCAGTTTTCCTCTAGTTATGTCAGTCATTGGCAGTCACTCAATTAGCCATGTCAGCTAACATTTTTTAGGTTGGTAAGTTAGTCTAGCCAGCTATCTAAACTTGTAGTAATCATGCTCTAATTATCGACCGGGCAAGAAGGGCACGTGCCCAGAGGCCCCCATTCATTTTGTTCGTCACTCTCACTCAGATATCATATTAACATGGCATAAGTCATGGCAAAATGTGTAGAATTGCAGGAAATCTGCTGTAAAACTGCAAATGTTTCTCTGAGCTACATGGAAAAATATGTAGAATTGCAGGAAATTGCAACAAAATGTTGCTTAGGGCCAATCCATCACAGACACACCAGCTTAGAAGAGTTTTGAGGCCTTTCCTGCTTATATCACTAAAAGTTGTGCTATAAATATTTATTTGTATCATTTTACCCAACAGAGAGTGTTGTCTGAATGTCTGCAGTCTGTACCTTCCTCCCCGCTGGCTTGTCTAGTACAGTGGTTGGTTGGGTTCAGACCTGGGTTAAAATACTAATTGAAATCTTTCAAATACTTTGAGCATTTGTTTTAACCTGCCTGGAGCACCAGATGGGCAGGGTTTGCAGTTTCGGGACAATTCTATTGATCCATTCAGCCAGGCAAACTCAATCAAGCATAGGTAAAATATTCAAAAATAGTATTTGAACCCAGGTCTGGTTGCGGAGGAGTATTTGGGATCTTTTTTCCACAAGGAGATGTTTACATGTGGCTTTCAGAGCAGAGCGTGACGACACTTCTCCTGTTTCCTCTCTCTAATCACCTCAGCTTCAGCCTCAGCTTCAGACACATTAACACTGGCTGAGTCACACATGGCACCCATAGTAGTGCACTAAATAGGGACTAGGGTGCCATTTGGGATGCAGACACTGTTTGGTCTATTTGGTCTGGGAGAAGGTTAATGGCTCTGCAGGTAGATATTCCCAGCTATTAGCCTGTTGGCTATTTCCATTCATATCAGTAGAAAAACTTTCCAACAAAACAATAGTTGTTGACCACTGAGTGAGAAACATGCCTTCATGAAAAACATCCACACAAAGAATGTAAGATGAAAGAGTGAAAATGACACGAATGCACCATGCACTCCTGTTTTGCACTAATGTTTTGAGCGTTTATTCTGAGAGTTTATTTCCATGCAGTGTTTCTCATGAGTTTTGTTGCATAGTGTTTTGAGAGTTTTGTAATGTTTTCATTATCATGTTGGAGTCCCTTGGAGATTGTAAGCAAGGTGCAGGTGACAGCTGCCCAGTGAACCCTGTAACAGAGTGCACCATGGGTAACCTGAGCCCAGAACCATGCCTGGTCTATCAGCGTGCTCAGTGGGAATGGACTTTGGTGAACACATCATTTTGGTGTGTCGCAAGTGTGATATGAGCTGAGAAAAAATAACTTGTGGAATGTGGTTGAAAGAAAGGGACATAATGTGGTACACTGTACTCGTATGCTTTACATATGTGAGTTGTTTCAGTAAACTAGGCGTATGTTGCGCGTCACTACCTCACAGGAGAGCCATTTGACCGTAAGCTTTATTTATTTAAAAAAAATAATATATATATATATATATATATATATATATATATATATATATATATATATATATATATATATTGTGTAGTAGAACTGCACAAGTGTTGCTCTTCACTTTCTGAAGGACTGAGTTTTGAAATCAGTGGAATTAGAGTATGATAGCTAAGGAGTTGGAGAAAACACCTGTCTCCGGATTACATCTTCAAACTAAGGGCAACCATGGCATCCGTGACAGAGAGGGAGAAGTGTCCATCCATATATACGGGGAAGATAGTCTAGCTAGCTACATGTTCAGATATTACACATTTCTAATTTTGTCAGAAAGTTGTTTTAATTTCAAGTTAAGGTGTACTGTTAGCTAGCTATGATCTGTGTAGTAATATTATTCGTATCTCAGGGTGTCACGTTCTGACCTCTATTTCCGTTGTTTTTGTATTTATTTAGTATGGTCAGGGCGTGAGTTGGGTGGGTAGTCTATGTTTGTTTTTCTATGTTTTGGGGCAGTTCTATGTTTTCGGCCTAGTATGGTTCTCAATCAGAGGCAGGTGTCATTAGTTGTCTCTGATTGAGAATCATACTTAGGTAGCCTGGGTTTCACTGTGTGTTTGTGGGTGATTGTTCCTGTCTTTGTGTAGTGTTCACCAGATAGGCTGTATTAGGTTTCACGTTCCGTTTGTTGTTTTCGTATTCATTTAGTTATTTCATGTATCGTCAATTATTGATTAAAGAACATGAGTAATCACCACGCTGCATTTCGGTCCTCTCTTTCAACAAACGAAGAACGCCGTTACAGAATCACCCACCACACCCGGACCGAGCAGCGTGTTAACAGGCAGCAGCGAAGGGAGGACGTTATGGACAGCAATGGCATGGAGTATACTAGTTGGGAGGACGAATTAGACGGTAAAGGACCTTGGGCTCAGCCAGGAGAATATCGCCGCCCCAAGGAAGAACGGGAGGCGGCGAAAGCGGAGAGGCGCTGGTATGAGGAGGCAGCGCGGCGTCGTGGATGGAAGCCCGGGAGTCAGCCCCAAAAATTTCTTGGGGGGGGGCTAACAGGGAGTATGGCTACGCCAGGTAGGAAACCTGCGCAAACTCCCTGTGGTTACCGGGGGGCTAGAGAGACCGGGCAGGCACCGTGTTATGCTGTGGAGCGCACGGTGTCCCCAGTGCGGGTGCACAGCCCGGTGCGGTACATTCCAGCTCCGCGTATCGGCCGGGCTAGAGTGGGCATCGAGCCAAGTGCCATGAAGCCGGCTCTACGCATCTGGTCTCCAGTGCGTCTCCTTGGGCCGGCTTACATGGCACCAGCCTTGCGCACGGTGTCCCCGGTTCGCCTGCATAGCCCAGTGCGGGCTATTCCACCTCGCCGCACTGGCAGGGCGACCGGGACCATTCAACCGGGTAAGGTTGGGCAGGCTCGGTGCTCAAGAGCTCCAGTGCGCCTGCACGGCCCGGTCTATCCGTCACCACCTCCACACCCCAGCCCTCCGGTGGCAGCTCCCCGTACCAGGCTGTCTCTCCGGCCCATCCGTCCAGAGCCTTCCTCTTGTCCGGCGCCTCTGCCGGAGCCTCCCGCCTGTCCGGCGCCTCTGCCGGAGCCTCCCGCCTGTCTGGCGCCTCTGCCGGAGCCTCCCGCCTGTCCGGCGCCTCTGCCGGAGCCTCCCGCCTGCCCGGCGCCGCTGCCGGAGCCTCCCGCCTGTCCGGCGCCTCTGCCGGAGCCTCCCGCCTGTCCGGCGCCTCTGCCGGAGCCTCCCGCCTGTCCGGCGCCGCTGCCGGAGCCTCCCGCCTGCCCGGCGCCGCTGCCGGAGCCTCCCGCCTGCCCGGCGCCTCTGCCGGAGCCTCCCGCCTGTCCGGCGCCTCTGCCGGAGCCTCCCGCCTGTCCGGCGCCTCTGCCGGAGCCTCCCGCCTGCCCGGCGCCTCTGCCGGAGCCTCCCGCCTGCCCGGCGCCGCTGCCGGAGCCTCCCGCCTGCCCGGCGCCTCTGCCGGAGCCTCCCGCCTGTCCGGCGCCTCTGCCGGAGCCTCCCGCCTGTCCGGCGCCTCTGCCGGAGCCTCCCGCCTGTCCGGCGCCTCTGCCGGAGCCTCCCGCCTGTCCGGCGCCTCTGCCGGAGCCTCCCGCCTGTCCGGCGCCTCTGCCGGAGCCTCCCGCCTGTCCGGCGCCGCTGCCGGAGCCTCCCGCCTGTCCGGCGCCGCTGCCGGAGCCTCCCGCCTGTCCGGCGCCTCTGCCGGAGCCTCCCGCCTGTCCGGCGCCTCTGCCGGAGCCTCCCGCCTGTCCGGCGCCTCTGCCGGAGCCTCCCGCCTGTCCGGCGCCTCTGCCGGAGCCTCCCGCCTGTCCGGCGCCGCTGCCGGAGCCTCCCGCCTGTCCGGCGCCTCTGCCGGAGCCTCCCGCCTGTCCGGCGCCTCTGCCGGAGCCTCCCGCCTGTCCGGCGCCTCTGCCGGAGCCTCCCGCCTGTCCGGCGCCTCTGCCGGAGCCTCCCGCCTGTCCGGCGCCGCTGCCGGAGCCTCCCGCCTGCCCGGCGCCTCTGCCGGAGCCCCTCTGTCCCGAGCAGCTGCCCCTCTGTCCCGAGCAGCTGCCCCTCTGTCCCGAGCAGCTGCCCCTCTGTCCCGAGCAGCTGCCCCTCTGTCCCAAGCAGCCCCTCTGTCCAGTGGGGTCATTGAGAGGGGTGGGCAGGGTGAGTAAGCCACGGAGGCGGACAATAAGGCGGACTAGGACAATGGCGAAGTGGGGTCCGCGTCCCGCGCCAGAGCCTCCACCGCGGACAGACGCCCACCCAGACCCTCCCCTATAGGTCAAGGTTTTGCGGCCGGAGTCCGCACCTTTGGGGGGGGGGTACTGTCACGTTCTGACCTCTATTTCCGTTGTTTTTGTATTTATTTAGTATGGTCAGGGCGTGAGTTGGGTGGGTAGTCTATGTTTGTTTTTCTATGTTTTGGGGCAGTTCTATGTTTTCGGCCTAGTATGGTTCTCAATCAGAGGCAGGTGTCATTAGTTGTCTCTGATTGAGAATCATACTTAGGTAGCCTGGGTTTCACTGTGTGTTTGTGGGTGATTGTTCCTGTCTTTGTGTAGTGTTCACCAGATAGGCTGTATTAGGTTTCACGTTCCGTTTGTTGTTTTCGTATTCATTTAGTTATTTCATGTATCGTCAATTATTGATTAAAGAACATGAGTAATCACCACGCTGCATTTCAGTCCTCTCTTTCAACAAACGAAGAACGCCGTTACACAGGGTCATTTGCTTTTCTAGTTATAGTCTAATTTTTGCTAGCTAACATTGAAACTGTCTGGTTAGCTACCTGCAGATTAATGCAGCGTAGTAACGTCATGAGTTGAGATTATGTTTCATTGTTTAGCTAGCTAGCTAGCTCCAAGTCTTAGCAAAAGACTCCACTATGCAAGTAACCATTTCAATAGAATGTTAATGATGTCACTGCTAAAACTGTTGATAGACGTAGCTGGTAAATCTGGTAATCTACTCTGATTACAGAGCACTCTCGTGTGCCAGAGCACATAATAACTGACAAATTTAAGAACACTCAACACCCGTTGAATATAACCGGTGTCAGTAAACGTTAAACGTTAGCATAATTAAATTGTTGCCAGCAGCATAGTTGCTGTCACCAATGCTCTGGATAACATAAAAACAACCTAACCAGCTCTGCTTGGGAGAGTGAAATAGTCAGAGTGAGCTGTTCTCTCATTTGTGTCTGGAAGTAGCTAGCAAGCTAGCCAACATTAGCCAGTTAGCTTGGGCGATTGACTGCTGTTGTTAGGACCGAACGCTCGAACCAACCCTTAAAGAGATTGGTGGGGCTAAAGCTTAAGAGGGTGTGAATGCTTACTGAATGGGTGTAGACAAAGAAGAGCTCTGCCGTAGCAGTACCAAAACATTCAAAGGCCATTTTCTCAAAAATAAGGTTACAAGTTTATCAACTTCAAAGCAAAGTTAATTTCCCATTGTTCCTCAACTGTAGTGTATGATATACAATTATGTATCTCTGAGTCTCTACTTTTATCTAATGTAAAAAACACAACTTCAAATTTTGCTACATAAAAACGAATCAAGCTGGTCGGTCACATATTATACTGTATTTTGTTCTTCCTGTGGACTTGTTTAAATTATGCCTGTTTGGGAGTTATTCATACAATAGGGCAATGACTGTAACTATCATCTTATATTCTGATAAGGCAATATAATTTGGGAAGTTTACTAATGAAACCGCATTTATTGTCGCTGGGGACTATAATAAAGTAATAAGCTAAATTACTATAGCCCAGAAGCACTCACTTCTGTCATCATGAAGTTCTTTGAGAGGCTAGTTAAAGACCACATCACCTCCACCTTACTTGACACCATAGACCCACTACGATTTGCATACCGCCCCAACAGATCCACGAATAACACAATTGCCTTCGCACTGCACACTGTCCTATCCCATCTGGACAAGAGGAATACCTATGTAAGAATGCTGTTGATCGACTACAGCTCAGCCTTCAATACCATAGTGCCCTCGAAGCTCATCACTAAGCTTGGGGCCCTGGGTCCTGACTTGCCAATCTCAGGTGGTGAAAATAGGCAACACCTCAGCCACGTTGATCCTCAACGTGGGGGACCCACAAGGGTGCATGCTCAGCCCCCTCATTTAATCACTGTTCACCCATGACTGTTTGGCCATGCACGTCTCCAACTCAATCATCAAGTTTGCTGATGACTCAACAGTGGTAGGCCTTATTACTAACAATGATGAGACAGCCTACAGGGAGGAGGTGAGGGCCCTGACGGAGTGGTGCCAGGAAAATAACCTTTGTCTCAACGTCAACAAAACAAAGGAGCTGATTGTGGATTTCAGGAGACAGCAGAGAGAGCATGCCCTCATCCACATTGACAGTGCCGCAGTGGAGAGGGTGAAACTTCAAGTTCCTCGGCGTGCACATCATTGAAGAGGTCCATTCACACAGACACTGTGGTGAAGAAGGCGCAACAGCAACTTTTCAACCTCAGGAGGCTGAAGAAATTTGACTTGGCTCCTAAGACCCTCACAAACCTCTACAGATGCACAATTGAAAGGGAAAGGGGATACAGTTGCACAACTGAATGCATTCAACTGAAATGTGTATTCTGCATTTAACCCAACCCTTCTGAATCAGAGCATCCTGTCAGGCTGTATCACTGCCTGGTACGGCAATTTCAGAAAAAGAGGGAGGCCCAAACCCAAGCAGCATGCTTCAAGTGGAAAATATTCCAGCCCCTCGCTCCATCTGCTTTCACTTTACAACTTGATTCCCTACCTCAGTGGATACTGTCTAAAAGTGTGTCCAAAATGGCACCCTATTTCCTATTCAGCAACTGCTTTTGACGAGGGCCCATAGATCTCTGGTCAAAAGTAGTGCACTTTATAGGGAATAGGGTGTCATTTGGGACATATCCCGATACTGAATATAGCGCTCAGCTATAGTGGGCTATAGCCTTTTTCCTTTCCTCGTCAACAGTAATTTTACAGGATGAGGCAGCAGACTGCTCGGTACTCCCCTGATCATATAAGGAGGATCCATGGTCCCTTTCACACTTCATATATCACACAGGAAAACCTCCAAAAACCTAGTAGCTTCACTACGATGGATTTGAGGGGAGGGCGTCAGTATGCTGCCCTACCAGAAGTCAGAAGTGTGCTACCATTGCAAGAGAGCCCGACAGAAGACAGCACTGTAGCTACCATTGGAAGAACGCATCTCATTTTATAGGTTTGACCCGTGACATATATTTTTCTACAGAGAGATAATCCCTTACATCCACAAAAACACACTCATTTTAATTATGTGCATTGGAGATATACAAAAAATAAACATTTAATGTGTTATTGGTATTTCAAGGTCATTGTGTTGTGACCTCATATATTGGATATACTGTATGTAACATTCTACACATTACTTTTGACTCGCTCAGCTTTGCAGCTCCACCAACACCCCATTAAATCCTCAGGAGGGTTTCCAGTGCTTGTGTGTGTGTGTGTGTGCGTGCGCGTGTGCGCGCGTGTGTGTGTGTGTGTGTGCGTGTGTGTGTGTGTGTGTGTGTGTGGTTATGTGTGGTTATGTGTGGTTATGTGTGTGGAGGGAAAGAACTCTTGGATGAACCCTTGGAAGGAGCACCTGACTTTACTACCAGTTGCAGTGAGAATAATAGCTACAGGAGGACCCATAAGTATGTAACACAATGGCAACAGAATCTACCGTTGTTGTTGGTCTTTCTCACCCAACTCCACGTATTACAGAACCTGGTGGGTTTATGATTTAATTGACATCCAGAGCCAGAAGCTGTCACTCCAGATTTGAGAGAAACCATTTGACTGTGCTGTGTCTCAAATGCCACCTTATTCCCTGTATAGTGCACTACTTTCAATGGGCTCTGGTCAAAAGTATTGGCTCTGGTCAAAAGTAGTGCACTATATAGGGAATAGGGTGCCATTTGGGACATGCAGCCTGCAATGAAACAAAAGCTTAAACCCAATGAAATCACAGCTAACAATGCACACATTTTTATCACCAGTATGTTATTTTACAACACAGTAGCACCAACACTCTACTGTTCCCAGGTGGTCCTTATGAGTTCTGGATGGAGCCTGCTACACCTACCAGTACTAGAAGACCTGGTTTGACTGGTCTTCTGTCCATCTGGCATGGCTATAAGGGAGTCAAAATGTGGTTTGTATTGTTACAGCCCAGACCTAGGTTACATCCTAAGTGGCACCTAATTCCCTGCATAGTACACTACTTTTGACCAAAGCCCTATGGACCCTGGTAAAAAGTAGTGCCGTTTGGAATGCAGTTCTGGTTACAGAATGTGGTTTGTATTGATACGCCGCAGTCAGACCTGGATACCAGCGAGCCAGCAGCAGAGTGGGCAGATCAAAGAGAAGTGTAGAGGAGTGGAGCAGGCCAAACAGTGTGTCACTACTGCATGTTAACCTCCCATACTCTGGACCTGAACAACATTCATCATTGCTGATTAGAAACAGGTTCTTTCCGGCCTTATCTGGACCCATTGTGTCTCAAATGGCACCCATAATAGGGCTCTGTTCAAATGCAGTGCACTATATAGGTAATAGGGTCATTTGAGACACACACAAAGCTGACGTTTACACTACTGACACTTAGCTTCAAAAACCATCCCCATGCCTTCATGATGGGGGGGTTTTGCCCATAAACTACTGGCAGAATATCTCTGTTTTGCCCTCACATTCTTTCAAGTTAGATAGGTAATATGTTCCTCCTCTATGTAATGCTGATGCATAACCAGCCTAGATTCACTGGCTACATAATAGTTTTTATGAAATGTTGTTACCAAAGTGTTGAGGGTGGTGCACTGTGAAAGATTTATCTACAAGAAAGCCTCCATACCATGGTTAAGAGTTTGGTGCCACGCACGCACGCACGCACACACACACACACACACACGCACACACACACACACACAGCACAGTGGCACCACAGTGATCGATTATATTTAACACTACTGGACCAGGGTTTCACCCTATGATTAGTCAATTGAAAACCCTTCAGACAAACTGACAGAAACAGCTGTAATACAATGCTATACGAGTTACCACGGAAAATCTATTTCCGTTACTACATGTCATCTTAAAACACAGATTATTGACAAAATACCCAACAGTACTTTACAGAGCAAAACAATGTATAAAGGAAAATGACAGTACATGGTTGACCTAGACCCAGTAAAATGTAATGTGCCGTCTTTTTCCCTACGACTTGACCGTTTACTGACTTTGTACTGCAATTCTAGATGCGCATTACAGTTTTTTCCAACTGCTTACACACAAAATCTTTTCATGTCACACGATTTTTGAAACCTCTCACTCAAAGCGCAAAACTACACACCAAATATCCAAAACCATAAGCTATTTCTCAGCCTTTGACTCAGTTGTCAATTGCAAAACACTACACACAATTCTCTACCTAAAACACAAAAATCTAACAGGAAGTGACTTGCTTTCCTTTTCCAAACACAACCAATCAAAATGCTACACTTATTCACCAGGTCACACACACACTCCTCACATGTGCAAACACTAATAGCTTAACTGATCACTAACCAATCACTGCTTTACTGTAGTATAGGCCTATAAATAGGTCAAAGGTCAGATTACCTGTTTTGAACAATGGATGCCAACAATGGACAGAGAGCAAGAGGAGTATGAGGGAGAGGAAGAGGAAGAAGAGGACGAGGGCAAAGAAGAGAAGGAAGGAGAGCCATCTCTGATGAGATTAGGGCAACACTTGTTGATCATGTGATCAACCACAGTTTGACCATGAGAGAGGCTGGACTGAGAGTCCAGCCCAACTTGAGTCGATTTACAATGGCGTCCATAATTCAAACATTCAGAAATGAGAACAGGTATGCAACTATCTAATGACTATTTTAGCATTACAGTAATGTACTGTAAAATACGTATGACTGCATAGTATTGCATAAACATTTGTAACTCTAAGCCATCCATTTACTGCACTGCATTGAATGAATGAGGTTGGTTATCATGCTGTACTACATTTTGTTGTACATTGTTTACAGTTCCTATGCTGAACACATACTGTGTTTGAATTCTGTACAGAGTGGAAAGGCATCATGGAGGACGAGGACACTTGTTTAAAGATGTACAAGAGACTGCAATTATAAATAGGGTTTCGGCCAACAATGCAATTAGGATTCGAGAGATAAGAGAGCATATCTTGAATAATGACACCATATTTAACAACACAATGCTGTATGCCTGTCGACCATACAACGCATCCTCCAACGGCACCGAGTGACGATGAAACAACTTTACAAGGTGCCATTTGAGAGAAACTCTGACAGAGTCAAGAATATGCGACATGACTTTGTAGAGGTACAGTGCCTTGCAAAAGTATTCGGCCCCCTTGAACTTTGCAACCTTTTGCCACATTTCAGGCTTCAAACATAAAGATATAAAACTGTATTTTTTTGTGAAGAATCAACAACAAGTGGGACACAATCATGAAGTGGAACGACATTTATTGGATATTTCAAACTTTTTTAACAAATCAAAAACTGAAAAATTGGGCGTGCAAAATTATTCAGCCCCCTTAAGTTAATACTTTGTAGCGCCACCTTTTGCTGCGATTACAGCTGTAAGTCGCTTGGGGTATGTCTCTATCAGTTTTGCACATCGAGAGACGGAAATTTTTTCCCATTCCTCCTTGCAAAACAGCACGAGCTCAATGAGGTTGGATGGGGAGCATTTGTGAACGGCAGTTTTCAGTTCTTTCCACAGATTCTCAATTGGATTCAGGTCTGGACTTTGACTTTGCCATTCTAACACCTGGATATGTTTATTTTTGAACCATTCCATTGTAGATTTTGCTTTATGTTTTGGATCATTGTCTTGTTGGAAGACAAATCTCCGTCCCAGTCTCAGGTCTTTTTCAGACTCCATCAGGTTTTCTTCCAGAATGGTCCTGTATTTGGCTCCATCCATCTTCCCATCAATTTTAACCATCTTCCCTGTCCCTGCTGAAGAAAAGCAGGCCCAAACCATGATGCTGCCACCACCATGTTTGACAGTGGGGATGGTGTGTTCAGCTGTGTTGCTTTTATGCCAAACATAACGTTTTGCATTGTTGCCAAAAAGTTCAATTATGGTTTCATCTGACCAGAGCACCTTCTTCCACATGTTTCGTGTGTCTCCCAGGTGGCTTGTGGCAAACTTTAAACAACACTTTTTATGGATATCTTTAAGAAATGGCTTTCTTCTTGCCACTCTTCCATAAAGGCCAGATTTGTGCAATTTACGATTGATTGTTGTCCTATGGACAGAGTCTCCCACCTCAGCTGTAGATCTCTGCAGTTCATCCAGAGTGATCATGGGCCTCTTGGCTGCATCTCTGATCAGTCTTCACCTTGTATGAGCTGAACGTTTAGAGGGACGGCCAGGTCTTGGTAGATTTGCAGTGGTCTGATACTCCTTCCATTTCAATATTATCGCTTGCACAGTGCTCCTTGGGATGTTTAAAGCTTGGGAAATCTTTTTGTATCCAAATCCGGCTTTAAACTTCTTCACAACAGTATCTCGGACCTGCCTGGTGTGTTCCTTGTTCTTCATGATGCTCTCTGCGCTTTTAACGGACCTCTGAGACTATCACAGTGCAGGAGCATTTATACGGAGACTTGATTACACACAGGTGGATTGTATTTATCATCATTAGTCATTTAGGTCAACATTGGATCATTCAGAGATCCTCACTGAACTTCTGGAGAGAGTTTGCTGCACTGAAAGTAAAGGGGCTGAATAATTTTGCACGCCCAATTTTTCAGTTTTTGATTTGTTAAAAAAGTTTGAAATATCCAATAAATATCGTTCCACTTCATGATTGTGTCCCACTTGTTGTTGATTCTTCACAAAAAAATACAGTTTTATATCTATATATTATATCTTTATGTTTGAAGCCTGAAATGTGGCAAAAGGTTGCAAAGTTCAAGGGGGCCGAATACTTTCGCAAGGCACTGTATGTATGCAACACTATTTCCAGTACTTCAGACATACCATATTTACTCATCTGTATATTCTTTTGTCTGTTACAGAGAGTATTGGAGCTGGATGCCCATGTAATTCACCATGAATTCACCATGAATTTATTTATGTGGATGAGGTTGGCTTCAACCTCACCAAAACCAGGCGCCGCAGAAGAAATATAATAGGACAGAGGGCAATTACCAATGTCCCTGGACAGCGTGGGGGTAATATAACTATGCGTGCTGCCATCACTCAAAACGGGTCCTTCATCACAATGCCACACTGGGTCCGTACAACACCGGCCATAAGCTCACTTTTCTGGATGAAATTTACACAATGCTTGTCTCTGATCCAGATCAGGAGCCTGCTAGATTTGTGGTTTTATGGGACAATGTTAGTTTTCACCAGGCTGTTCTGATCCAAAACTGGTTTGCCACCCATCCACAATTTTGTATAGTTTTGTACCTACCCCCATATTCACCTTTTCTAAATCCCATAGAGGACTTCTTCTCAGCCTGGCGCTGGAAAGTGTATGATCGGCAACCCTATGCCCGCATGCCGCTTCTCCAGGCAATGGAGGACGCATGTGGGGACATAGAGGTTGCCTCTGTCCAAGGCTGGATACGCCATGCTAGGAGATACTTCCCTCGATGTTTGGCAAGAGAAAACTTATCTTGTGATGTGGACAAAGTATTGTGGCCAGACCCAGGCCGGAGAAGAGATGAAGCGTAGCTTAGCACTGGTGACTGCCCCCCCCCCCCCCCCCCCCCACCAATTCCTGGACTGCCCCCCCGGGACCCCACACACACAATTGTGTTCTTTACTGTATTCTAAAGAATATACTTTTGGTTTACATCTGTTTATGGTTTTGTTGTATGCTACTGTATACAACAGTAATGTTTGGCCTAATAAATATTTTCTGTTTCTACATTGCATTGGTGTTTACAGTGTACTTGTTACCCCTCTCAGCAGATTACTTTCACCGTAGAATACTGTATTGAAATGTAGATATCAGCCTATGAAAGACCAAAGAGCTTTAGATTTAGAACAACAATGTTTACATGGTATATCCAAAAATGTACTATTATGAAAGCAGTGTTTGCCATTTGATGCAAATGCTTCATTCTGACATGTGTTTATGTCATTTTGAATGCAGTGTTACATTTTGAAGAAGATGTGAGGCATTTTGCATTTTGTGTGTGCAGTTTTGGGAATTGTGTGTAGAGTTTTGAAAAAAAGGAGACCGTTTTGAAAACGTGTGTAAGCAGTTGGAAAAAACTGTAATACACAAAGGCAAAGCAACAAGAAACACCGTGACTCTGCTGTAAATCACATCTAAACTCCCCAGATCCTTCTAGCTGCTATAAACCTGAAAACACCCTGTAGAACTGTGATGACTTGAACACATGGACAACACTGTTAGCAATGGTAGCCAGGGTCCTGTATCCCAACTAGATACCCTTTTCCCTATGTAGATTATGATTTGCCCCAATGTGGTGATTTTTCTGCAGATGTTTGAGAGTGAAAAGGTGTGCGTTGGAGATAAGAACTGAAATAACACTGTGAGCTCTCTGTGAGCTCTCTGTGAGCTCTCTCTACAAAGCGCTCATTACAATGTCTTTCTAATACAACAAGAATATCCACTGAGTGATTTTTCCATATCTCCCACATTTCATGTCTGTTTGTCTGTCTGTGTTCTTAGGCCAGACTACTGCATTTGGGTCCCCTGGAGAAACAGGCCCACCCATGCCCACACTTGCCTACGCCCCTGGGGCCTCATTTATCAATATTGTTTGTAGAAACTATTCTAAAATACTACTTATGAAATTAATTTAGAGTAAACAGAAAAAGTGTGACTAAACAATCCTACCAAGCCTCATATGCACACGGGTAGGAGCTGTTGATGAATACCAATGTTCACAGCCTCTGTGCTCATGCACTACCTTAGCTATTTGCATTTCCTAATTAACCATTAGAGTCAAAATCATCCCTTTAAAGTCAATGAGGAATAGACAATACCATACCATGAAATGGCCTACAACTACACAACCAAAAAAAGCTTAGAAAAAAAGGAGGAACTAGAGGTACTTGTGTCAGAGATGAAGTACAACCAAAATGTTTTATTTGGCTTGCTCAGTTGTGCTTTGACCTGTAAAAATGAAAACACAGCTACAAAGAGAGGACCATTAGGACAATCCAAGTTGCCATAGAAATGGCAAATATACTCCAAATGAGTAGGAAACACTCACCAATAAGCCATCCATCCTCAACAGCACCTTCCTGTAGGAGTATAGGCAAACATTGCTGTTCTGCAGAATGTATCTGCAGTTGTGCGTTCCACCTGGCCACCTCAGCAGCTTTTTTTGTGTGCATCACGTAACCTATCACCTGCTTATTAAGAGTGGAAGCCTTTTCTGTTCACATAGTTGAACTCGTTTTGTGATATGCTTTTATGGCAAGTGGTTGCCGTCTATCACTCTGTTCGTATTTGGGAACCCATTGATGGCAAAGAAACCCATGTTGACTTCATCCTCTTGTGCGATGGTGTAGAAATTGTATGTTAAAGTTCCTTTGGGTGATGATTGCATTCAAAACCATCCTCAAGGTCCCGCTGAAATGTGCCGGTTGCCCAAAAAAAACAGGGTGGATAATGCCTTAATGTGCACTGCAATGCTCATTTGATTGCCCATTATCTCAGTCTTTTATAATATTTCAACAATGGTTTCACTTTCACACGTACCTCTAATTGAACAAATTAAATTACTTTACTTGATATATTGTCGTGTCTTTACTATCATTAAATGAAGACTTTTAGTTATCAAAGATTCTCTGTAATTATTATTACACGATTAGACTGATTAATCATGTAACTGTAATTAACTAGGAAGTTGGGGCATCAAGGAAAATACTCAGATTACAAAGTTATAATTTCCTAATATAACTTTTCAGATATTTTATATCTGATCAATTTGTCTTCGAATTAATGAATTATTTACTTTACCTCACATTAGTCTCATTCCAAACGTCGTAAATTGTTGGTTATCTGCACAAACCCAGTCTTCACTATGAGTTATCCATACATCAATTGTCTTAAATCATTTATTTACTAACTAAGTAATTCACAGAAATGCATAAACAAACAAACAAAGTAAATATGCTTACAAGAAATGATAGGGGATTGTGCCCTAGTGGGCTAAACCGGCATGGCGGCTTGTTGTACAAAAGGGAAGTGGGGGTCGACTGAGATGACAACGCACAGTTGATAATTATAACAATTGAAATGCTAATCCTTTGCACATTCTGTTGGAGAGTTTCCGTCCTCTTTCTCTCTCTCTCTCTCTCTCTCTCTCTCTGTCGTGGGTAGTTCAGAGTGACATTCATTCATTCATGTTGTTGTAGAATGGATGTCTCGGCGGTTGTCGTTCTTCGCGTTCAATGATACCGAATTCCTAGCTGCAGACTAGTAATTCATATCAAAGACTTGTTCTTATTCTGTCCGTATTGATAGTCTAAGAGTTTAACCACGTGGTATGGTTAAAAGATTCAGCAATCGTCTCAACCTTTGTCCTTTCGTGATTGAGAGAAAACATGGTCTGTAACCTTTGTCCTCTCATAATGGAGAAAAACATGGTCTGTTGAGAATTTCTCAAAGTTGGGGTTTTGTTCAGGAGTTGCAGAAAAGGGCCTGTCCCAGGATGCCTGACCCTAACTGGGCTCGTGGGCGAGTGGAGCAAAATGCTTGTGCTTCTAGTTCTGACAGTGCAGTAATATCTAACAAGTAATCTAATGATTCCCCAACAACTACCTTATACACGCAAATCTAAAGTGGTGAATGAGAATATGTACATAAGTATGGATGAGCGATGGCAGAGCGGCATAGGCGAGATGCAATAGATGGTATAAAATACAGTATATAGATTTGATATGAGTAATGTAAGATATGTAAACATTATTAAAGTGCCATTATTTAGAGTGCATTGTATAAAGTGACTAGTGATCCATATATTAAAGTGGACAGTGATTGGGTCTCAATGTCGGCAGCAGTCTCTGAGTTAGTGATTGCTGTTTAGCAGTCTGATGGCCTTCAGAGAGAAGCTGTTTTTCAGTCTCTCGGTCCCAGCGTTGATGCACCTGTACTGACCTCGCCTTCTGTGTGGTAGCGGTGTGAACAGGCAGTGGCCTGGGTGGTTGATGTCCTTGAGGATCTTTTTGGCCTTCCTGTGACATCGGGAGGTGTAGGTGTCATGGAGGGCAGGTAGTTTGCCCCCGGTGATGCATTGTGCAGACCGCACCACCCTCTGGAGAACCCTGCGGTTGCGGGCGGTGCAGTTGCCGTACCAGGCGGTGATACAGCCCGACAGGATGCTCTCGATTGTGCATCTGTAAAAGTTTGTCAGGGTTTTGGT
>NC_143048.1:18505000-18507500 GCF_057628025.1 Oncorhynchus mykiss | reverse complement strand
ACACGCGCTTCGAGAAGATTGGACAAGGGTGAGTCTACACTACACACATATATATATATATATATATATATACATACACACACACACACACACACACACACACTACACAAACACTTCTTCACTTTGAAATGAAAGAAGTCTCTCTCTCCCCTCCTCTGTTTCCTCCCTCCTCCAGTGCGTCAGGTACGGTATATACAGCCATAGACATCGCTACAGGCCAGGAGGTGGCCATTAAACAGATGAACCTGCAGCAGCAGCCCAAGAAAGAGCTCATCATCAATGAGATCCTGGTCATGAGGGAAAACAAGAACCCCAACATAGTTAACTACCTGGACAGGTGAGACACACACACACACACACACACACCAACATCGTTTACTAGACAGGTGAGACACACACACACACACACACACACACACACACACACACACCAACATCGTTTACTAGACAGGTGAGACACACACACACACACACACACACACACACACACACACCAACATCGTTTACTAGACAGGTGAGACACACACACACACACACACACACACACACACACACCACATCGTTTACTAGACAGGTGAGACACACACACACACACACACACCAGCATCGTTTACTAGACAGGTGAGACACACACACACACACACACACACACCAACATCGTTTACTAGACAGGTGAGACACACACACACACACCAACATCGTTTACTAGACAGGTGAGAGACACGCACACACACCAACATCGTTTACTAGACAGGTGAGACACACGCACACACACCAACATCGTTTACTAGACAGGTGAGACACACACACACACACACACACCAACATCGTTTACTAGACAGGTGAGACACACACACACACACACACACACCAACATTGTTTACTAGACAGGTGAGACACACACACACACACACACACCAACATAATTTACTAGACAGGTGAGACACACGCACACACACCAACATCGTTTACTAGACAGGTGAGACACACACACACACACCAACATAGTTTACTAGACAGGTGAGACACACACACACACACACCAACATAGTTTACTAGACAGGTGAGACACACGCACACACACCAACATCATTTACTAGACAGGTGAGACACACACACACACACACACCCACACACACACACACACACACACCAACATCGTTTACTAGACAGGTGAGACACACACACACACACACACCAACATCGTTTACTAGACAGGTGAGACACACACACACACACACACACACCAACATCGTTTACTAGACAGGTGAGACACACACACACACACCAACATCGTTTACTAGACAGGTGAGACACACACACACACACCAACATCGTTTACTAGACAGGTGAGACACACACACACACACACCAACATCGTTTACTAGACAGGTGAGACACACACACACACACACACACACACACACACACACACACACACCAACATCGTTTACTAGACAGGGGAGACACACACACACACACACACACACACACACACACACACACACCAACATCGTTTACTAAACAGGTGAGACACACACACACACACACACCAACATCGTTTACTAGACAGGTGAGACACACACACACACACACCAACATCGTTTACTAGACAGGTGAGACACACACACACACACACACCAACATCGTTTACTAGACAGGTAAGACACACACACACACACACACACACACACACCAACATTGTTTACTAGACAGGTGAGACACACACACACCAACGTTGTTTACTAGACAGGTGAGACACACACACACCAACATTGTTTACTAGACAGGTGAGACACACACACACACACACACACACCCAACATCGTTTACTAGACAGGTGAGACACACGCACACACACACCAACATCGTTTACTAGACAGGTGAGACACACACACACACACACACACCAACATCGTTTACTAGACAGGTGAGACACACACACACACACACCAACATCGTTTACTAGACAGGTGAGACACACGCATACAAACGCACACATTGACATGTAAACACAAACACACTTTCAAATGTAAACACGCACACATTAGTTGTGAGAACTACAGTGCCTTGCGAAAGTATTCGGCCCCCTTGAACTTTGCGACCTTTTGCCACATTTCAGGCTTCAAACATAAAGATATAAAACTGTATTTTTTTTGTGAAGAATCAACAACAAGTGGGACACAATCATGAAGTGGAACGACATTTATTGGATATTTCAAACTTTTTTAACAAATCAAAAACTGAAAAATTGGCCGTGCAAAATTATTCAGCCCCCTTAAATTAATACTTTGTAGCGCAACCTTTTGCTGCGATTACAGCTGTAAGTCGCTTGGGGTATGTCTCTATCAGTTTTGCACATCGAGAGACTGAAATTTTTTCCCATTCCTCCTTGCAAAACAGCTCGAGCTCAGTGAGGTTGGATGGAGAGCATTTGTGAACAGCAGTTTTCAGTTATTTCCACAGATTCTCGATTGGATTCAGGTCTGGACTTTGACTT
>NC_143048.1:18447500-18500000 GCF_057628025.1 Oncorhynchus mykiss | reverse complement strand
TATATAAAGTATTATTGTCATTTTAAGTGTGTCAGCTCCTCTAAGAGGGTTCTCATCTGAATGGGAAATTAGACTCGTCACTGATTAAACTGGTAATTACTGTTGCCACAGTCTTAATCTGCCAGGCTAGACAAAGGGTATGTGTGTGTCTGTCGTAACCCACCAGCTCTTTATTTCTAGCCCTTTTTTTCTCTCTCACTGCCTCCATGTCTCTGTCTCTCTCTACTTCTCTCCATCTCTGGGAGAATCTCAATGTTGTACTCCTTGCATCCTCTCTCCTTGCCTCTTACTCAAAAGCCATTGGATGAGAAAGCCAGAGGTCCCGCTCCTCTGGCCTTCTCCTCCAATGGGTTTTGAGAAGGAGGCAAGGGGAGAGGACAATCAGGAGTATGCAATTGAGATTTTCCCTCTGTCTATTCTCTCCACCTCTCTACCTTGTACGTTCTTCCCCATCCTGGGCTGGTAGACTGATGATGCTCATTCTTGCTGAATCGGCACGAGAGAGAAGAGATGTGGAGGAATGCCAGAGTGTGACATCATCAGTGACATGGGCAAACAACCGCAGGAGCAGAGGAGAGAAAACAAAGGAGAAAAACAGGGAGACCCAAGGAGAGAGTGATCAAGACACAGGCTCAGAGTTTGGCTCTACTCAAGGGGATGGTGTGTCTGCTCTCCTTCATGTAATAATGTATGTGGGTGTCTGCTCTCCTTCATGTAATAATGTATGTGGGTGTGTCTGCTCTCCTTCATGTAATAATGTATGTGGGTGTGTCTGCTCTCCTTCATGTAATAATGTATGTGGGTGTGTCTGCTCTCCTTCATGTAATAATGTATGTGGGTGTGTCTGCTCTCCTTCATGTAATAATGTGTCTGCTCCCCTTCATGTAATAATGTATGTGGGTGTGTCTGCTCTCCTTCATGTAATAATGTATGTGGGTGTGTCTGCTCTCCTTCATGTAATAATGCTATTTGGCCATCTAGAGGTTTCAGTAAGAGCTTTTACTAGCTGAGGGTTGTCAAAGTCCATTATGTCTGCTTGGTAAGGTACTATTGTCATTACATGTGTTACAGATTACCAAGAGCTTCACTGCCTCAAATTAGAGAAACACACACACTGTAGCCTAGGCTACTAAATAGTGATCAATTCGACTATAACAATATAAAATCTGTCGGTGTGGTTAAAACGGTTATGTAGCACCAGTCTAGTCTGAGCTTCAAACAACCTTTTCATTTCCTGCCAAAGAACGAGCGTAATAGTTTCAGCCTATTTGTATCATTATTCCTTACTGTAATTATAGATGCATGTACTGTTAGCAACAGGTGGGAGTGGCCGTCTCTCTACGGCTTGTGCTGTCGTACTTTCTCTGGCGCGAGACAAACGCGGCTCTGATTATACCACCAGACTGCAGGAGGCTGCGGCAACACAGATCGCGTGCTTTTTTTTCAACGGATAAACAGAGAATAATAACGGCCGACTAGCTTTTATAATCACCGTCCGGTAAGTGTAAAATAGTTCTTAGCACAGTAAACGGTGGTAATATGAACCAACCGTTGTGTATTTTCTTGTTTTATTATTGGTTAACTAGTCCCATGCATATAAAGGCGGATCATCCTCTCTTGTGCTATGGGCAACCTACCGTCACGAAAGAATAGTAGTTTACTGGGCTATTCTACAAATATATAAATAAAACGATGACTGACTATTCGTTAGTATTCATTAGTAGGCCGTAGATTGACCAGTGAACACTATGATCATAACAGTTGATTGAATGAAGATTGATAGATTGCGTCTGCGGGCTGCTGCTGTGTCGAGTAGTCATTATCTCCGTGGAGACCGACACACGGAGGGAATGACCAGGCGGTTCTGTTGGCCACCGGTACATTTCTAGACTTACAAGATCTGTTTCTTTCGGGGTCCGGCCTGTGTTTATTCTGTTATGTATGTGACGGTCCAGGAATATGAGGGTACACAGCATAGCCTACAGATCTCTCTCTCCCTCATCCCTTCTTCTGTCCATGATTAGCCTGGATGCTGTTTTAGTTTAGGTATTGCATTGGTGCTGGGCTAGCTCAACTGCTTTTTGGATGGGTGCTGGTGTATTGGTATGATTATTTTTTATGGGTGCTGGGGTATAGCATGGGTGGGAAGCGTATTGGTGCTGGTGTATAGCTTGGATGGGAAGCCTATTGGTGCTGGGAATAGCTTGAATGGGAAGCGTATTGGTGCTGGTGTATAGCTTGGATGGGAACCCTATTGGTGCTGGAATATATCTGGGGATGGGAAGCCTATTGGTGCTGATGTATAGCTTGGATGGGAAGCCTATTGGTGCTGGTGTATAGCTGGGGGTGGGAAGTCTATAGGTGCTGGGATATAGCTTGGATGGGAATCTTATTGGTGCTAGGGTATAGCTTGGATGGGAAGCCTATTGGTGCTGGGGTAAAGCTTGGATGGGAAGCCTATTGGTGCTGGGGTAAAGCTTGGATGGGAAGCCTGTTGGTGCTGCTATATAGCTTGGATGGGAAGCCTATTGATGCTGGTGTATAACTTGGATGGGAAGCCTATTGGTGCTGGGGTAAAGCTTGGATGGGAAGCCTGTTGGTGCTGGTATATAGCTTGGATGGGAAGCCTATTGATGCTGGTGTATAGCTTGGAAAGGAAGCCTATTGGTGCTGGGATATAGCTTGGATAGGAAGCCTATTGGTGCTGGTGTATAGCTTGGATGGGAAGCCTACTGGTGCTGGGGAAAGCTTGGATAGGAAGCCTATTGGTGCTGTGGTATAGCTGGGGGTGGGAAGTCTATAGGTGCTGGGATATAGCTTGGATGGGAATCTTATTGGTGCTGGTGTATAGCTTGGATGGGAAGCCTATTGGTGCTGGGGTAAAGCTTGGATGGGAAGCCTGCTGGTGCTGGTATATAGCTTGGATGGGAAGCCTATTGGTGCTGGTGTATAGCTTGGATGGGAAGCCTATTGGTGCTGGGGTTGGGAAGAAAATTGGTGCTGTGTTATAGCTTGGATGGGAAGCCTATTGGTGCTGGTGTATAGCTGGGATGGGAAGTATATTGGTGCTTGGATGGGAAGCCTATTGGTGCTTGGATGGGAAGCCTATTGGTGCTGGGGTATAGCTTGGATAGGAAGCCTATTGGTGCTGGTGTATAGCTTGGATGGGAAGTATATTGCTGCTGGGAGTAGCTTGGATGGGAAGCCTATTGGTGCTGGTGTATAGCTTGGATGGGAAGTATATTGGTGCTTGGATGGGAAGCCTATTGGTGCTTGGATGGGAAGCCTATTGGTGCTGGGATATAGCTTGGATAGGAAGCCTATTGGTGCTGGTGTATAGCTTGGATGGGAAGTATATTGCTGCTGGGAATAGCTTGGCTGGGAAGCCTATTGGTGCTGGTGTGGTGTATAGCTTGGATGGGAATCCTATTGGTGCTGGCGTATAGCTTGGATGGGAAGCCTATTGGTGCTGGTGTATAGCTTGGATTGGAAGCCTATTGGTGCTGGTGTATAGCTTGGATGGGAATCCTATTCGTGCTGAGGTTGGGAAGAAAATTGGTGCTGTGTTATAGCTTGGATGGGAAGCCTATTGGTGCTGTGGTTGGGAAGCCTATTGGTGCTGTGTTACAGCTTGAATGGGAAGCCTATTGGTGCTGGTGTATAGCTTGGATGGGAAGCCTATTGGTGCTGGGATATAGCTTGGATGGGAAGCCTATTGGTGCTGGTGTATAGCTTGGATGGGAAGCCTATTGGTGCTGGGATATAGCTGGGGATGGGAAGCCTATTGGTGCTGGTGTATAGCTTGGATTGGAAGCCTATTGGTGCTCGAGTTGGGAAGCCTATTAGTGCTGGTGTATAGCTTGGATTTGAAGCCTATTGGTGCTGTGGTATAGCTTGGATAGGAAGCCTATTGGTGCTGGGATATAGCTTGGGTGGGAAGCCTATTGGTGCTGGTTAGCTGGGGTATAGCTGGGGATGATGATGTGGTGATGCTGGGAGAAAATGAACAACAGAGAGTCACTGTTAAGTTTAACACTATTTATAGACACACACACTGTCTGTAGCCCTGGCCTGTGGTCATTGTTAAGCCTACGCTACAGGGCAGATACCAGATGGTGTATATTAGGCCATATAATAACAACAATGAGTGTAATGGGAAGCTCCTTTCAATGTCAGCCATTGTGAGTGTACCGATGAGTTTACCAGTCATTGACAAGGTCAGGGGTTCCTTGTCCATTCTACTCAGTCTAATTCTATGGTTTACAACACCAGCCCATCCTACCATTTACAGTGTGTCTGACTGTTTGCTGCTGTTTGTTTTCTGCTGTGTTTGTATGTGGTTTGTGTATGTAATGTGTGAGCTGTAAGAATTTCCTCTTGTAGGACAATAAACATCAATCTAGTCTATCTAATCTTTACCTGGACCTCAGATCAGTTTAGTCACTGTCTCTTTCACTCCTTCAGATTTGACATCAAATCTCTTATACGATAGAGAGTATTACTCCAGTGAGCTGGTATGGCACCGCCACCATAACAACACTGTTATGTGCCAGTTCACTGGAGTTGGTCTGTCCTGTGAAAGAGATATGATCAGTGTATGGGATTAACCTAGTTTAATGGCGGTTCAGATTATTTGTCATGGGTTAGTGTTACAGTACAGATGAGGTAGGTTTATTTAATCCTACATACAGTTGAAGTCGGAAGTTTATATACACTTAGGTTGGAGTCATTAAAACTCATTTTTCAACCACTCCACAAATGTCCTGTTAACAAACTATAGTTTTGGCAAGTTGGTTAGGACATCTACTTTGTGCATGGCACAAGTAATTTTTCCAACAACTTTTTACAGACAGATTGTTTAATTTGTAATTCACTGTATCACAATTCCAGTGGGTCAGAAGTTTACATACACCAAGTTGACTGTGCCTTTAAAAAGCATGGAAAATTCCATAAAATGAAGTCATGGCTTTAGAAGCCTCTGAATGGCTAATTGACATAATTTGAGTCAATTGGGGGTGTACCTGTGGATGTATTTCAAGGCCTACCTTCAAACTCAGTGCCTCTTTGCTTGACATCATGGGAAAATCAAAAGAAATCAGCCAAGACCTCAGAAAAAATATTGTAGACCACAAGTCTGGTTCATCCCTGGGAGCAATTTCCAAATGCCTGAAGGTACCACATTCATCTGTACAACAATAGTACACAAGTA
Source organism: Oncorhynchus mykiss (assembly GCF_057628025.1). NCBI lineage: Eukaryota > Metazoa > Chordata > Actinopteri > Salmoniformes > Salmonidae > Oncorhynchus > Oncorhynchus mykiss. The sequence continues at coordinate 18,494,791 of NC_143048.1, read as the reverse complement.
TAAAAACCATGGGACCACGCAGCCATCATACTGCTCAGGAAGGAGACGCGTTCTGTCTCCTAGAGATGAACGTACTTTGGTGCGAAAAGTACAAATCAATCCCAGAACAACAGCAAAGGACCTTGTGAAGATGCTGGAGGAAACAGGTACAAAAGTATCTATATCCACAGTAAAATTAGTCCTATATCGACATAACCTGAAAGGCCGCTCAGTAGGGAAGAAGCCACTGTTCCAAAACGCCATAAAAAGCCAGACTACGGTTTGCAACTGGACATGGGGACAAAGATCGTACTTTTTGGTGAAATGTCCTCTGGTCTGATGAAACAAAAATAGAACTGTTTGGCCATAATGACCATTGTTATGTTTGGAGGAAAAAGGGGGAGGCTTGCAAGCCGAAGAACACCATCCCAACCGTGAAGCACAGGGGTGGCAGCATCATGTTGTGGGGGTGCTTTTCTGCAGGAGGGACGGGTGCGCTTCACAATATAGATGGCATCATGAGGATGGAAAATTATGTGGATATATTGAAGCAACATCTCAAGACGTCAGTCAGGAAGTTAAAGCTTGGTCGCAAATGGACCCCAATCATACTTCCAAAGTTGTGTCAAAATGGCTTAAGGACAACAAATTCAAGGTATTAGAGTGGCCATCACAAAGCCCTGACCTCAATCCTATAGAAAATGTGTGGGCAGAACTGAAAAAGTGTGTGCGAGCAGAGGCCTTACAAACACCAGCTCTGTCAGGAGGAATGGGCCAAAATTCACCCACCTTATTGTGGGAAGCTTGTGGAAGGTTCCCTGAAACGTTTGACCCAAGTTAAACAATTTAAGGTCAATGCTACCAAATACTAATTGAGTGTATGTAAACTTCTGACCCACTGGAAGCTGAAATAAATCATGCTCTCTACTATTATTCTGACCTTTCACATTCTTAAAATGAAGTGGTGATCCTAACTGACCTAAGACAGGGAATTTTTACTAGGATTAAATGTCAGGAATTGTGAAAAAACTGAGTTTAAATGTATTTGGCTAAGGTGTATAAACTTCCGATTTCAACTGTAAATGTGTGTACCTTAGCTCAATGGAGTACAGGCTTAACTGAATGAACAATGAAGACGGACAGCAATATGACATTTTATTAAATAGTTTGGGGAATGGCCTCGTCAACAGATGATGTGATGGCAGGTAGCCCTATGCAGGACTCCTGGCATCGAAACCACTCCGCTGGGTGAAAGGAGTTCCAATTATGGCCCTTGTTATTATAGCTGCTGGTGGTGGGGAGGTGGATGGTGCTGAAAAAGAGCAAGTGAGAGAACATGGGTAAATTTACATATAAATACATCCCATGATTTACGCACGTTTGTTGAGAGAGGAAGGTGATAATTGCAAGAGTGAGCCCATAGGTTAAACAGCTAGCATGAGGAATGTGCATTATTGTTCCGTGCTTATAGGCTATAATGTAAATAGGTGAATGATATTCCGCACGTGGTTAGTATGGAAAGAGGTAAAGAAATGAGAGGCTATGCTGATGATACATTTGTATTCGTAGAATAGGAAACAACAGTGATTTATGTTATGCTAAATGGATAAAGTTAAACAAGCATTCAGCCCAGCCTTCCTGATTGAACTTTAGTCAACTACATTTTAATCCACTAACTGTACGCTAAATGTCCAAAATGAAAGCAAATAGAGTGACGAAGGTAGATAGTTTGTGTTCTGTGGGAGAGACCTGTTTGGCTAGCCTGATTATTTGATTGTTTGTGTCTGATAGGTAGTAGGCCTTCAGCGCTCTGGAAAAAATTGATCCTATTTTTACCCTAATCTCTTTCCCTAGTCTTAATATCAAATCAAAGTGTATTTGTCACTTGCCCCCGAATACAACAGGTATTCACCTTCCAGTGAAATGCTTACTTAAAGGCCCTAACCAACAGTGCAATTTTAAAGTAAAAAATAGGTATTAGGTGAACAATAGATGAGTAAAGAAATAAAAACAACAGTAAAAAGACAGTGAAAAATAACAGCAGCAAGGCTATAACAGCAGCAAGGCTATATAAAGTAGTGAGGCTATAACAGTAGCAAGGCTATATAAAGTAGTGAGGCTATAACAGTAGCAAGGCTATATAAAGTAGCAAGGCTATATAAAGTAGGGAGGCTATAACAGTAGCAAGGCTATATAAAGTAGTGAGGCTATAACAGTAGCAAGGCTATATAAAGTAGTGAGGCTATAACAGTAGCAAGGCTATGTACAGTAGTGAGGCTATAACAGCAGCAAGGCTATATAAAGTAGTGAGGCTATAACAGTAGCAAGGCTATATAAAGTAGTGAGGCTATAACAGTAGCAAGGCTATATAAAGTAGTGAGGCTATAACAGCAGCAAGGCTATATACAGTAGAGAGGCTATATACAGTAGTGAGGCTATAACAGTAGCGAGGCTATATACAGTAGTGAGGCTATAACAGTAGCAAGGCTATATACAGTAGTGAGGCTATAACAGTAGCAAGGCTATATACAGTAGTGAGGCTATAACAGTAGCAAGGCTATATAAAGTAGTGAGGCTATAACAATAGCGAGGCTATATACAGTAGTGAGGCTATAACAGTAGCAAGGCTATATAAAGTAGTGAGGCTATAACAGTAGCAAGGCTATATACAGTAGCAAGGCTATGTAAAGTAGTGAGGCTATAACAGTAGCAAGGCTATATAAAGTAGTGAGGCTATAACAGTAGCAAGGCTATATAAAGTAGTGAGGCTATAACAGTAGCAAGGCTATATACAGTAGTGAGGCTATAACAGTAGCAAGGTTATATAAAGTAGTGAGGCTATAACAATAGCGAGGCTATATACAGTAGTGAGGCTATAACAGTAGCAAGGCTATATAAAGTAGTGAGGCTATAACAGTAGCAAGGCTATATACAGTAGCAAGGCTATATAAAGTAGTGAGGCTATAACAGTAGCAAGGCTATATAAAGTAGTGAGGCTATAACAGTAGCAAGGCTATATAAAGTAGTGAGGCTATAACAGTAGCAAGGCTATATACAGTAGTGAGGCTATAACAGCAGCAAGGCTATATAAAGTAGTGAGGCTATAACAGTAGCAAGGCTATATAAAGTAGTGAGGCTATAACAATAGCGAGGCTATATACAGTAGTGAGGCTATAACAGTAGCAAGGCTATATAAAGTAGAGAGGCTATAAAAGTAGCAAGGCTATATACAGTAGAGAGGCTATATAAAGTAGTGAGGCTATATACAGTAGTGAGGCTATAACAGTAGCAAGGCTATATACAGTAGTGAGGCTATAACAGTAGCAAGGTTATATAAAGTAGTGAGGCTATAACAATAGCGAGGCTATATACAGTAGTGAGGCTATAACAGTAGCAAGGCTATATAAAGTAGTGAGGCTATAACAGTAGCAAGGCTATATACAGTAGCAAGGCTATATAAAGTAGTGAGGCTATAACAGTAGCAAGGCTATATAAAGTAGTGAGGCTATAACAGTAGCAAGGCTATATAAAGTAGTGAGGCTATAACAGTAGCAAGGCTATATACAGTAGTGAGGCTATAACAGCAGCAAGGCTATATAAAGTAGTGAGGCTATAACAGTAGCAAGGCTATATAAAGTAGTGAGGCTATAACAATAGCGAGGCTATATACAGTAGTGAGGCTATAACAGTAGCAAGGCTATATAAAGTAGAGAGGCTATAAAAGTAGCAAGGCTATATACAGTAGAGAGGCTATATAAAGTAGTGAGGCTATATACAGTAGTGAGGCTATAACAGTAGCAAGGCTATATACAGTAGTGAGGCTATAACAGTAGCAAGGCTATATACAGTAGAGAGGCTATAAAAGTAGCAAGGCTATATACAGTAGAGAGGCTATATAAAGTAGTGAGGCTATAACAGTAGCGAGGCTATATACAGTAGAGGCTATAACAGTAGCAAGGCTATAACAGTAGCGAGGCTATAACAGTAGCGAGACTATATACAGTAGAGAGGCTATAAAAGTAGCAAGGCTATATACAGTAGAGAGGCTATATAAAGTAGTGAGGCTATAACAGTAGCGAGGCTATATACAGTAGCGAGACTATATACAGTAGAGAGGCTATAAAAGTAGCAAGGCTATATACAGTAGAGAGGCTATATAAAGTAGTGAGGCTATAACAGTAGCGAGGCTATATACAGTAGAGAGGCTATATAAAGTAGTGAGGCTATAATAGTAGCGAGGCTATATAAAGTAGTGAGGCTATATAACAGTAGCAAGGCTATATAAAGTAGTGAGGCTATAACAGTAGCAAGGCTATATACAGTAGTGAGGCTATAACAGCAGCAAGGCTATATAAAGTAGTGAGGCTATAACAGTAGCAAGGCTATATAAAGTAGTGAGGCTATAACAGTAGCAAGGCTATATAAAGTAGTGAGGCTATAACAGTAGCAAGGCTATATACAGTAGTGAGGCTATATACAGGCACCGGTTAGTCGGGCTAACTGAGGTAGTATATACATGTAGATATGGTTAAAGTGACTATGCATATATGATAAACAGAGTAGCAGTAGTATAAAAGAGGGGTTGGTGGGCGGTGGGTGGCGGGACACAATGCAGATAGTCCGGGTAGCCAATGTGGGGGGCACCGGTTAGTTGGGCTAATTGAGGTAGTATAGTTAAAGTGACTATGCATATATGATAAACAGAGAGTAGCAGCAGCGAAAAAGAGAGGTTGGGGGGGCAATGAAAATAGTCCGGGTAGCCATTTGATTACCTGTCTTATGGCTTAGGGGTAAAAACTGTTGAGAAGCCTTTTGGTCCTAGACTTGGCACTCCGGTACCGCTTGTCATGCGGTAGTAGAGAGGACAGTCTATGGCTGGTGTCTTTGACAATTTTTAGGGTCTTCCTCTGACACCGCCTGGTGTAGAGGTCCTGGTTGGCAGGCAGTTTAGCCCCAGTGAAGTACTGGGCCGTACGCACTACCCTCTGTAGTGCCTTGTGGTCGGAGGCCAAATAGTTGCCGTACCAGGCAGTGATGCAACCAGCTCTCGGTGTTACAGCTGTAGAACCTTTTGAGGATCTCAGGACCCATGCCAAGTCTTTTTAGTTTCCTGAGGGGGAATAGGCTTTGTTGTGCCCTCTTCACAACTGTCTTGGTGTGTTTGGACCATTCTGGTGATGTGGACACCAAGGAACTTGAAGCTCTCAACCTGCTCCACTACAGCCCCATCGATGAGAATGGGGGCGTGCTCAGTCCTCCTTTTCCTGTAGTCCACAATCATCTCCTCTATCCTATCCCCTCTAACCGGAAGATGGGTACTCCCTCTCTCCCTTCCTCCTTTCCTCCCTTCCTCCCCCCACTCTCCCTCTAACTACCAACAGGTCTTAGGTCAGTGGACATGAAGATTAAGTGTTCGGTCAGTAGAGACAGTGTAGAGTGCTGTAGATGGTTGTTAGGTCATTGGATACAGTATAGAATGCTGTAGATGGTTGTTAGGTCAGTGGATACAGTGTAGAATGCTGTAGATGGTTGTTAGGTCAGTGGATACAGTGTAGAATGCTGTAGATGGTTGTTAGGTCAGTGGATACAGTGTAGAATGCTGTAGATGGTTGTTAGGTCAGTGGATACAGTGTAGAATGCTGTAAATGGTTGTTAGGTCAGTGGATACAGTGTAGAATGCTGTATATGGTTGTTAGGTCAGTGGATACAGTATAGAAAGCTGTAGATGGTTGTTAGGTCAGTGGATACAGTGTAGATGGTTGTTAGGTCAGTGGATACAGTGTAGAGTGCTGTAGATGGTTGTTAGGTCAGTGGATACAGTGTAGAATGCTGTAGATGGTTGTTAGGTCAGTGGATACAGTGTAGAATGCTGTAGATGGTTGTTAGGTCAGTGGATACAGTGTAGAATGCTGTAGATGGTTGTTAGGTCAGTGGATACAGTGTAGAATGCTGTAGATGGTTGTTAGGTCAGTGGATACAGTGTAGAATGCTGTAGATGGTTGTTAGGTCAGTGGATACAATGTAGAATGCTGTAGATGGTTGTTAGGTCAGTGGATACAGTGTAGAGTGCTGTAGATGGTTGTTAGGTCAGTGGATACAGTGTAGAATGCTGTAGATGGTTGTTAGGTCAGTGGATACAGTGTAGAATGCTGTAGATGGTTGTTAGGTCAGTGGATACAGTGTAGAATGCTGTAGATGGTTGTTAGGAGACCTGGTTTTAAGTAGACTAGATATGTTAGTGTTTAAAAAGGAGCTGGATGCAGATCAGGGTTGATTGAGAAGGGAGGCCATTTTGGATGTGTCTAAAGACACAGTAGGGCCTAGATTCAAATCGGACTGTGGAAGATCCGCGTTATAGTGTGATTTACATTTAAAGGTAATTTCCAATTAAACCAGCATATGCAACTTGTACTGTGAATGCGGTCTCCGCAAACACGGAAACATTGCCTTTTAAAAGGTGCATAGCCGAAAAGGGGCGATCAGATTGAATCTAGCCCTAGATCTACTAGATTTCCTCTGGTGAATCTTGGTCTGTTGGTAAACTTAAATCTACTAAACTCTCTCTAAGCTTATATTTTTGGTTGTGATTGGGTATGACAGTAAACTAAACTCCTAAGGCATTTAGAAATTATTCAAGAAATCAATTGTTAAATATCATACATCTTAAAGTCCAAATATTTATGTAGAAATCACAGATTGTCCCTTTATGCTCCCATCTCTCTCTCTCTTTTTCATTCCACGGCTCTCCTTCAATAACGAAAAACTACTGGTACCAAAGACAGTCTCCATTCAGTCTTTTCTGTCCCCTGTCTGTCTCTCCCTCCTTCCCTTCCTCTCTGTCTCTCATCCTCTCTTTCCCTTTTGTCTCTGGGATGCGGGGCTGTAGGTGAGGCTGCGGGTGAGGGTCCGTGTCCAGTCCGAAGCTGGGGAAGCTAAAGGTGGTGCGGCGGCAGCTGCTGCAGAGGTAAACTACTAGTGTCTGTGTGTGTGCACGGTCACGTTCGTTATAGTGATGAGAATACATCTTTTTTAATGAAACGAAGAAACTTAAACAAACTTACAAAAACAACAAAACGAACGTGAAGCTATAATAATAGTGCTGACTGACACAGGCAACTAAACATAGACAATCACCCACCAATCACCCAAGGAATATGGCTGCCTAAATATGGTTCCCAATCAGAGACAACGATAAACAGCTGCCTCTAATTGAGAACCAATCTAGGCAACCATAGACATACAAAACAACTAGACTAGTAAACAACCCCATAAACAACCCCATAAACATACAAAAACCCTAGAAAGGACAAAAACACAACAAACCACCCATTGGCACACCCTGACCTAACCAAAATAATAAAGAAAACAAAGATAACTAAGGTCAGGGCGTGACATGCACGTGTGTGTGTGTTGCTTGTGATGAAGATTCCATTCTAATTGATAGATGAAACAGTACTGTAGTATTAGCTGTCGTTAACAGGTAGAATAGTATTGTTATAGTATTATAGTGTGTTGTTCCCAGGTGATATTATATTAATATTGTATTATATTCTTGTGTATTGTATCATATCATAGTATTATTGTGTTTTTATCCAGGTATGAGCACCAGCCGTTTGTGTCGTGTCTGGCTGGTCTGTACGGCTGTCAATGGAGACGCTACCAGAGGGCCAAGTCTCAGCCTGGGGAGTGCTGCTGCAGCAGGGTAGCCTATACACAGGCACACACACACATACACACACAGAGAAGCACGCACACACACACACACAGACTCAGGCACGTGCACAGGTAGGGTTCAACCAGTGCCCTTCCGTGAAAAAGTGTCTTTGCAGCTCTGTGGATTTTTTGTTGTTGTTGTTGACAAATTAGCCTACTTTTCAATTTTATTTTGAGTCTTTTGTTGTTTTAATTTTAAATGTAACATTAAATTAGGTTATTTCATAAGCTCTTGAATCTCACATAATACCCCCCTCCCTGCCTTCCCGCTCTTAGAGCGCACTTGTGTCTGACTTGCATGCAGTGACCACTGTCTGTGGGCCCCGCCCGGGGAGACTTGAATACTGTTAGAGACAAAGATTGGGGCAATTCGACTGCTTGTTAGTAAGAGGAAAATGTCAGCAGCAGAATAAACTCAAATCAAGTAAAAACATGTTTTTTTCGACTGCTTAGCTAACTAGCTAGCTAGAATATTTATATCATAATTCGCTCTGATCAGCTCAGAGCCACTCTTTTCCTGATGTCAATCGTCTCTCATGGTGTTTAGCCCAAGGACTCACTGCCTTGCTTGCAGTGTGTGATGAGTGAGTGTGTTGTTGTAGAAAATAAATAGACTGTTCTGCAGCAAGGTGCTCACATTGACTAAAACTAGAATGTTATCTGAAACATTGACTAAAACTAGAACGTTATCTGAAACATTGACTAAAACTAGAACGTTATCTGAAACATTGACTAAAACTAGAATGTTATCTGAAACATTGACTAAAACTAGAATGTTATCTGAAACATTGACTAAAACTAGAATGTTATCTGAAACATTGACTAAAACTAGAATGTTATCTTAAACATTGACTAAAACTAGAATGTTATCTGAAACATTGACTAAAACTAGAATGTTATCTGAAACACTGACTAAAACTAGAATGTTATCTGAAACATTGACTAAAACTAGAATGTTATCTGAAACACTGACTAAAACTAGAATGTTATCTGAAACATTGACTAAAACTAGAATGTTATCTGAAACACTGACTAAAGCTAGAATGTTATCTGAAACACTGACTAAAGCTAGAATGTTATCTGAAACACTGACTAAAGCTAGAATGTTATCTGAAACACTGACTAAAGCTAGAATGTTATCTGAAACACTGACTAAAACTAGAATGTTATCTGAAACACTGACTAAAGCTAGAATGTTATCTGAAACACTGACTAAAGCTAGAATGTTATCTGAAACACTGACTAAAGCTAGAATGTTATCTGAAACACTGACTAAAGCTAGAATGTTATCTGAAACACTGACTAAAACTAGAATGTTATCTGAAACACTGACTAAAGCTAGAATGTTATCTGAAACACTGACTAAAGCTAGAATGTTGTCTTAAACACTGACTAAAACTAGAACGTTATCTGAAACACTGACTAAAGCTAGAACGTTATCTGAAACACTGACTAAAGCTAGAATGTTATCTTAAACACTGACTAAAACTAGAACGTTATCTGAAACACTGACTAAAGCTAGAACGTTATCTGAAACACTGACTAAAGCTAGAACGTTATCTTAAACACTGACTAAAACTAGAACGTTATCTGAAACACTGACTAAAGCTAGAACGTTATCTGAAACACTGACTAAAGCTAGAATGTTATCTTAAACACTGACTAAAACTAGAATGTTATCTGAAACACTGACTAAAGCTAGAATGTTATCTTAAACACTGACTAAAACTAGAACGTTATCTGAAACACTAAAACTAGAACGTTATCTGAAACACTGACTAAAGCTAGAACGTTATCTGAAACACTGACTTAAGTTAGAACGTTATCTGAAACACTGACTAAAGCTAGAACGTTATCTGAAACACTGACTAAAGCTAGAACGTTATCTGAAACACTGACTAAAGCTAGAATGTTATCTGAAACACTGACTAAAGCTAGAATGTTATCTGAAACACTGACTAAAGCTAGAATGTTGTCTTAAACACTGACTAAAACTAGAACGTTATCTGAAACACTGACTAAAGCTAGAACGTTATCTGAAACACTGACTAAAGCTAGAATGTTATCTTAAACACTGACTAAAACTAGAACGTTATCTGAAACACTGACTAAAGCTAGAACGTTATCTGAAACACTGACTAAAGCTAGAACGTTATCTTAAACACTGACTAAAACTAGAACGTTATCTGAAACACTGACTAAAGCTAGAACGTTATCTGAAACACTGACTAAAGCTAGAATGTTATCTTAAACACTGACTAAAACTAGAATGTTATCTGAAACACTGACTAAAGCTAGAATGTTATCTTAAACACTGACTAAAACTAGAACGTTATCTGAAACACTAAAACTAGAACGTTATCTGAAACACTGACTAAAGCTAGAACGTTATCTGAAACACTGACTTAAGTTAGAACGTTATCTGAAACACTGACTAAAGCTAGAACGTTATCTGAAACACTGACTAAAGCTAGAACGTTATCTGAAACACTGACTAAAGCTAGAACGTTATCTGAAACACTGACTAAAACTAGAATGTTATCTGAAACACTGACTAAAACTAGAACGTTATCTGAAACACTGTCTAAAGTTAGAACGTTATCTGAAACACTGTCTAAAGCTAGAACGTTATCTGAAACAGTGTGTGGTGAGTTTGCTGATAGTGCAGAGTGGACTGGGCACGTGCTGAGTATTGATTCTCTCTCTGCTGACATACTGCAACTGCAGTGTATGTTGTTAATGTTACTGATCTAACCCTTTATAGGAACAATTACTCTCTCTCTTTCTTTGACTGCCTTTCTCTCTCTGACCCCCCCACTCTCCCTCTACCCCCCCTCGTGTCTCTCCCCTTCTCATCCCCTCTCCCTTCTCTCCCACCCCTCTCTGCTTCCTTCTCTCTCTCCTCCAGGTGGAGTGTGGGAGCGTGGTCCTTCTGGTCCTGACCTTCCTCCTCTCATCTCTGTTCCTCTACTTCTGGAGCCAGGCTCACAACGATTACAATGATTTTGATTGGTGGGTCACGCGCATGCACGAAACACAAACACATATGTACGACACACACACCACCCACATGCACGCAAGCATGCACGCACGCACACACACACACCACACGCACATATATACACACACACACACCACACATGCACAGATTGTACTACAGTGGGGAAAAAAGTATTTAGTCAGCCACCAATTGTGCAAGTTCTCCCACTTAAAAAGATGAGAGAGGCCTGTAATTTTCATCATAGGTACACTTCAACTATGACAGACAAAATGAGAAGGAAAAAAAATCCAGAAAATCACATTGTAGGATTTTTAATGAATTTATTTGCAAATGATGGTGGAAAATAAGTATTTGGTCAATAATAAAAGTTTATCTCAATACTTTGTTATATACCCTTTGTTGGCAATGACAGAGGTCAAACGTTTTCTGTAAGTCTTCACAAGGTTTTCACATACTGTTGCTGGTATTTTGGCCCATTCCTCCATGCAGATCTCCTCTAGAGCAGTGATGTTTTGGGGCTGTTGCTGGGCAGCACGGACTTTCAACTCCCTCCAAAGATTGTATATGGGGTTGAGATCTGGAGACTGGCTAGGCCACTCCAGGACCTTGAAATGCTTCTTACGAAGCCACTCCTTCGTTGCCCGGGCGGTGTGTTTGGGATCATTGTCATGCTGAAAGACCCAGCCACGTTTCATCTTCAATGCCCTTGCTGATGGAAGGAGGTTTTCACTCAAAATCTCACGATACATGGACCCATTCATTCTTTCCTTTACACGGATCAGTCGTCCTGGTCCCTTTGCAGAAAAACAGCCCCAAAGCATGATGTTTCCACCCCCATGCTTTACAGTAGGTATGGTGTTCTTTGGATGCAACTCAGCATTCTTTGTCCTCCAAACACGACGAGTTGAGTTTTTACCAAAAAGTTATATTTTGGTTTCATCTGACCATATAACATTCTCCCAATCTTCTTCTGGATCATCCAAATGCTCTCTAGCAAACTTCAGACGGGCCTGGACATGTACTGGCTTAAGCAGAATTTGAGTCCCTGGCGGCGTAGTGTGTTACTGATGGTAGGCTTTGTTACTTTGGCCCCAGCTCTCTGCAGGTCATTCCCTAGGTTCCCCCATGTGGTTCTGGGATTTTTGCTCACCGTTCTTGTGATCATTTTGACCCCACGGGGTCAGAACTTGCGTGGAGCCCCAGATCGAGGGAGATTATCAGTGGTCTTGTATGTCTTCCATTTCCTAATAATTGCTCCCACAGTTGATTTCTTCAAACCAAGCTGCTTACCTATTGCAGATTCAGTCTTCCCAGCCTGGTGCAGGTCTACAATTTTGGTTCTGGTGTCCTTTGACAGCTCTTTGGTCTTGGCCATAGTGGAGTTTGGAGTGTGACTGTTTGAGGTTGTGGACAGGTGTCTTTTATACCGATAACAAGTTCAAACAGGTGCCATTAATACAGGTAACGAGTGGAGGACAGAGGAGCCTCTTAAAGAAGAAGTTACAGGTCTGTGAGAGCCAGAAATCTTGCTTGTTTGTAGGTGACCAAATACATATTTTCCACCATAATTTGCAAATAAATTCATTAAAAATCCTACAATGTGATTTTCTGGATTTTTTTTCTCATTTTGTCTGTCATAGTTTAAGTTTACCTATGATGAAAATTACAGGCCTCTCTCATCTTTTTAAGTGGGAGAACTTGCACAATTGGTGGCTGACTAAAAACTTTTTTGCCCCACTGTATATGTATGCATTGCAGGTTTAACTTTGAGACTCTGGGATTCTGGTTCCCCTGGTCTCTGGTGCTGCTGGTTATTGCTGCTGCTCTGTTCACCTACATCTCTCTGCTGCTGGTGAGAACTAGAACTACTACTATAAAAACGACTATACTTATACTACTGATATTACTGTACTATTTCTACTGTTACTACTACTATGCAACTACTGCTGCCCGTTTCTCCTACATCTCTCTGCTGCTGGTGAGAACTAGTAATACTACTATACACAACTATACATACATACTACGTACTATACTTGTATTAATACTATTACTATAATATTATTACTACTATTCTATTGCTGCTGCTCTGCTGCTGGTGAGAACTATAGTACTATCACTATACAAATTCTATGCTACTGTTGCTGCTCTGTTCAGTACTACTACATTACTATACCACTGTACTACTGCTGCTCTCTTCAGTACTACTACATTACTATACCAATGTACTGCTGCTGCTTTCTTCAGTACTACTACATTACTATACCACTGTACTACTGCTGCTCTCTTCAGTACTACTACATTACTATACCACTGCACTACTGCTGCTCTCTTCAGCACTACTACATTACTATACCACTGCACTACTGCTGCTCTCTTCAGTACTACTACATTACTATACCACTGTACTGCTGCTGCTCTCTTCAGTACTACTACATTACTATACCACTGCACTGCTGCTGCTCTCTTCAGTACTACTACATTACTATACCACTGTACTACTGCTGCTCTCTTCAGTACTACTACATTACTATACCACTGCACTACTGCTGCTCTCTTCAGTACTACTACATTACTATACCACTGTACTGCTGCTGCTCTCTTCAGTACTACTACATTACTATACCACTGTACTGCTGCTGCTCTCTTCAGTACTACTACATTACTATACCACTGTACTACTGCTGCTCTCTTCAGTACTACTACATTACTATACCACTGTATTGCTGCTGCTCTCTTCAGTACTACTACATTACTATACCACTGTACTACTGCTGCTCTCTTCAGTACTACTACATTACTATACCACTGTACTACTGCTGCTCTCTTCAGTACTACTACATTACTATACCACTGTACTACTGCTGCTCTCTTCAGTACTACTACATTACTATACCAATGTAGTACTGCTGCTCTGTTCATTTACATCTCTATGTTGTTGTCTTGCAGGTACTGGCAGTTTGTTTACTGTCTGAGGGACAGAGGTTGTACCTTCACTGGAGTCACAAGGTATCTCCCATCCTCCATGGAGTACAGCACACAGTCAAATCAAATCACATTTTATTTGTCACATACACATGTTTAGCAGATGTTATTGCGGGTGTAGCGAAATGCTTGTGTTTCTAGCTAAGAACAGTGCAGTAATATCTAACAAGTAATGTCTAACAATACACACAATCTAAAGTAAAGGAATGGAATTAAGAATATATACATATTTGGATGAGCAATTTCAGAGCAGCATAGACTAAGATACAGTAGAATAGAATACAGTATATACTTATGAGATGAGTAATGCATAGACTAAGATACAGTAGAATAGTATAGAATACACTATATACATATGAGATGAGTAATGCATAGACTAAGATACAGTAGAATATAATACATGATATACTTATGAGATGAGTAATGCAAAATATGTAAACATTATTTAAGTGACTAGTGTTCCAATTACTAAAGTGGCCAGTGATTTCAAGTATATGTATATAGGGCAGCAGCCTCTAATTGACACACACACACATAATCTGTGAAGAAGCACAAACTGATCTGGATGACACATATGTTGATTAGTCCTTTGATATTTTTCTATGTTAGATGGGGATTGTGGTGACCCTGGCATTCGCTGTCAGTGCCACGGCTGTTCTGTCTGAGGTGTGGAGTAAAGAGTGGAAGACCCTCCTCCTCTCCCTGCAGGTTGGCTAGTCTAGCCGTCACTCACACATACACAGACCAATAAAATCAAGCGACCCAAAGTGACAATGTGAAATGTGTATGTTCAGTTGTCTGCATTGTGATATGAACCTTTCGCTGTCTCCCCTTCTCTATTGGCTAGGTCACAGCCCCCTTTCTTCATGTAGGCGGGGTTTTATTTATGACTCTCCTGTCCTGGCCAATAGCGCTGCACTTTTTTCGCATGAACAAGAGAGGTAAGTGCTCCGATTGGCTGCTGTAAAACAAGTCCAGTTTCTGGTCGTGTTCCCCTGCTTAGTCGTTGCGGACAAATGCCAGATTTTTCAAAGCCTGGATAGGTATTTTACGTATCAGCTAACCACATCTATGTTATAGCAACCTGGTGTCCAACTGCACGGTCAAGGATGTGGCACACAACCATTGGTTGACGCATGCAACATCTGAGCAGAAGAACGCAACCCCTGTTGACTGAGACTTAGAGGAAACTTTTCAGAGTTGTAAACCTGACATAGACACTGCATTGTGTGTATTGTTGTGAATTGTTAAATATTACTGCACTGTTGGAGCTAGAAACACATGAATTTCACTACACCCGCAATAACATCTGCTAAACGTGTATGTGAAAATGAAAATTGATTTGATGACGCACACTCTGTGCTTCGCTTTCTCTCTCTCCTTTTCCCTCTATCTCTCGCTCTCTCTTGTTTCTCTGTCATCTTCATGGTCACTGAGTTGTCGTGGTGACGTGAAGCTGTAGGTGGACTAGCTGACTCATGTCTGGCCTCTCTGTGGAGGATAATGACACACACACACTTAAGCTGTGTCAGGTGTACAGTAGTCTGATTTAAAGGGGCAATCTGCGGTTCACACAATAACAAACGACTCCCGTCACCTATTGTGGTAAACAGCTACGGGATGGGGCTGGAGAAATGTAACCACTCTTACCAGATTTATAGACCAAGTGTTTATACATTCATGAGGAATTCATAAATCATTCAATAAATCAATGGGTAAATACAAATGGATGTAGCAATCACAGATTGCCCCTTTAAGCTCTGATTTCATCATTAAGACTTGTATAACTAGAATTAGAACACTGGATCTCTGCTAGAGAGCCTGTTCCAGTATGAGGTTGTTGTGAAATATGGTCACGCTCTCTCTATGGCTCTCTCGCTCTCTATGGCTCTCTCTCACTCTCTCGCTCTCTATGGCTCTCTCTCACTCTCTCGCTCTCTATGGCTCTCTCGCTCTCTTGCTCTCTATGGCTCTCTCACCCTCTTGCTCTCTATGGCTCTCTCGCCCTCTTGCTCTCTATGGCTCTCTCGCTCTCTCTCGCTCTTTCTCTCTCTCTAGTGCATCAGGTGTGTCTGTTGGGTGTGTACCTGGGTGTATTGTTCAGTCTGTACCTGGTTCCTCTGGCCATGTATTCTCCCTGCATCAGAGAAGCTGGAACCCTGGGACCCAAACCAACACTCCTCGGACACAGAGGAGCTCCCATGGTACATATCTATATATCAATGACATTATTATCAATATTATCACTATCTATATATAACATTATTATCAATAGTATCACTATCTATATATAAAATTATTATCAATAGTATCACTATCTATATATAACATTATTATCAATAGTATCACTATATATATATATATATATATATATATATATATATATATATATATATATATATATATAACATTATCATCTATCAATAACTTCATTATCAATATTATCACTATCTATATATTACATTATTATCAATATTATCACTATCTATATATAACATTATTATCAATAGTATCACTATCTATATATAACATTATTATCAATAGTATCACTATATATATATTACATTATTATCAATATTATCACTATCTATATATAACATTATTATCAATAGTATCACTATCTATATATAACAGTATTATCAACATTATCATTATCAATAACTTCATTATCAATAGTATGACTATATATATATAACATTATCATCTATCAATAACTTCATTATCAATATTGTCACCATATATATAACATTATAATCTATCAATAACTTCATTATCGATATTATCTCAATATATATATATATATATATATATATATATATATAACATTATTATCATCTATCAATAACGTCATGATCAATATTATCACTATATATATAACATTATTATCAACATTATCATTATCTATCAATAACCTCATGATCAATATTATCACTATCTATATATAACATTATTATCATCTATCAATAACTTCATGATCAATATTATCACTATATATATATATATATATAACATTATTATCATCTATCAATAACTTCATGATCAATATTATAAATCTCGCACACCGCTCCAGCGCTCCATGTCCTTTTCTACCGCTCTGCTAAAAACCGCTCCAGCCCTCCATGTCCTTTTCTACCGCTCTGCTAAAAACCGCTCCAGCCCTCCATGTCCTTTTCTACCGCTCTGCTAAAAACCGCTCCAGCCCTCCATGTCCTTTTCTACCACTCTGCTAAAAACCGCTCCAGCGCTCCATGTCCTTTTCTACCGCTCTGCTAAAAACCGCTCCAGCGCTCCATGTCCTTTTCTACCGCTCTGCTAAAAACCGCTCCAGCCCTCCATGTCCTTTTCTACCGCTCTGCTAAAAACCGCTCCAGCCCTCCATGTCCTTTTCTACCACTCTGCTAAAAACCGCTCCAGCGCTCCATGTCCTTTTCTACCACTCTGCTAAAAACCGCTCCAGCGCTCCATGTCCTTTTCTACCACTCTGCTAAAAACCGCTCCAGCCCTCCATGTCCTTTTCTACCACTCTGCTAAAAACCGCTCCAGCCCTCCATGTCCTTTTCTACCACTCTGCTAAAAACCGCTCCAGCCCTCCATGTCCTTTTCTACCACTCTGCTAAAAACCGCTCCAGCCCTCCATGTCCTTTTCTACCACTCTGCTAAAAACCGCTCCAGCCCTCCATGTCCTTTTCTACCACTCTGCTAAAAACCGCTCCGCACTCACATGAAAAAAAACTGGCATACCAAATTCGCTCTATTCATTAAAATCACAATTGAATCAACACCCATATATTTTTATGACTAATTGAATCAACACCCATATATTTTTATGACTAATTGAATCAACACCCATATATTTTTATGACTAATTGAATCAACACCCATATATTTTTATGACTAATTGAATCAACACCCATATATTTTTATGACTAATTGAATCAACACCCATATATTTTTATGACTAATTGAATCAACACCCATATATTTTTATGACTAATTGAATCAACACCCATATATTTTTATGACTAATTGAATCAACACCCATATATTTTTATGACTAATTGAATCAACACCCATATATTTTTATGACTAATTGAATCAACACCCATATATTTTTATGACTAATTGGACCTAACGATTGTTTTTTACGTGTTGAAACCAAACCACATGGATTTGAATGAAAAGTATTTGAATTAACATGAAAAGGTAAATGAAAGAAGCGAACATCGTTTCAAATAGGCTACATGTCATATTCATGTTTTATTTTACCTTTATTTAACTAGTCAGTTAAGAACAAATTCTTATTTACAATGACGGCCTAGGAACAGTCGGTTAACTGCCTGTTCAGGGGCAGAACGACAGATTTGTACCTTGTCAGCTCGGGGATTCGAACTTGCAACCTTTCAGTTGTTAAACAGCATATAAACACTCTAAATAGGTCAGGAGCCAGACATTATTTAGGCTATATGAATACAATTATTTCAAGGCTATTCTACAAAGAAATACATTACATCAGCATTTAAACAACATTTTGTTTTATTAAATCATTATAGTCTATAAATTGTGCAAATAGGCTGTAACTTAGAATTAAATAGAATTTAAATGAAAAATGACTTATTAGTGCCTTTGAATTGATTTTTAGAAACATGAGTTTGGCCAGAGTCCGTGTCTTAAGGCTCGTGTGACGGTGCCTGGAGAGCCGGCCAGCAGCGGAGAATATCCTCTCCACACTTGCAGAGCCACTGGGGATGTTTAACACCCTTTTGGCTGCTCTTGACAGGCTGGGCAGAGATGCAGAGTTGTTGTTTTTATGTTCCTATAGGTAGGATTTTAGGCAAAATAACCAAATCTGTATGGAAAGCTCCTTGACAGTGGCAATATGCCAGGCCTATAGAGTCAAAATCAATTATGGCCTATAGAGTCTAAATCAATTATGGCCTATTGAGTCAAAATCAATTATGGCCTATAGAGTCAAAATCAATTATGGCCTATAGAGTCAAAATCAATTATGGCCTATAGAGTCAAAATCAATTATGGCCTATTGAGTCTAAATCAATTATGGCCTATAGAGTCAAAATCAATTATGGCCTATAGAGTCAAAATCAATTATGGCCTATAGAGTCAAAATCAATTATGGCCTATAGAGTCAAAATCAATTATGGCCAAAGAGTCTAAATCAATTATGGCCTATAGAGTCAAAATCAATGATGGCCTATTGAGTCTAAATCAATTATGGCCTATTGAGTCTAAATCAATTATGGCCTATTGAGTCTAAATCAATTATGGCCTATTGTGTAGATAATAAAACGGAAATGAACGCAACATTTAAGAGATCTGATGTTTAGTTCATAAATACTTTGCTACAATGACACACTTAGTTATCTATCCACCTCGTTCTTTTCCTTTAGCATGTGCACGTAGTATGTACACCATCATGCTTCAGGATACCTTTCTTTTCAGATTCCACAATGATTATTTATTTATGGACACTACATCACCTCACTCCCTCTCTTGTTCTTCGTCCTCATCTTTGTCACATTGATTTAGTCACATTGATTTAGCACCTGTGTGTTTTATCAGTTTCTTCATGAAAATATTTAGCGAACTCCATGACAGTAGCTAAAGCAAGGGGATATAGCAGCACACAAGTAGACTACAAATGCATGCTGGGCCGGGCATCCTCTGAGCTGGTGAGGTGAGTGCTACTGGAGACAAAATTGGAGCTGGCGAGAAGGCTGACACTCCAGCCTTTAGGAATCTCCCACCACTCCAGCCTTTAGGAATCTCGCACCACTCCAGCCTTTAGGAATCTCCCACCAGGCTCCAGCCTTTAGGAATCTCCCACCAGGCTCCAGCCTTTAGGAATCTCCCACCAGGCTCCAGCCTTTAGGAATCTCCCACCAGGCTCCAGCCTTTAGGAATCTCCCACCAGGCTCCAGCCTTTAGGAATCTCCCACCAGGCTCCAGCCTTTAGGAATCTCCCACCAGGCTCCAGCCTTTAGGAATCTCCCACCAGGCTCCAGCCTTTAGGAATCTCCCACCAGGCTCCAGCCTTTAGGAATCTCCCACCAGGCTCCAGCCTTTAGGAATCTCCCACCAGGCTCCAGCCTTTAGGAATCTCCCACCAGGCTCCAGCCTTTAGGAATCTCCCACCAGGCTCCAGTCAAATTGGGAACACTCCGCTCACATACCCTGGTGTGTTCGTGCTTGTCTGTCCTCTAACAGCTTGCTCCAGAGAACACTCTAATGTCCTTTGAGAGTGCAGTGGAGGCTGGAGTGGACGGGCTGGAGACTGACATCACTATAAGGTACACACCCCTCTCTCTCTTGTTTTGTCTGTCTTGTTTGTCTGTCCCCTTCTGATCCCTGTAATAGCCCCGTGTCCTGGCTAGCTTTGACCCCTGTCCTGCCTTGTCCTGTCCTGGCAGCCTTGTACTAATCCTAGAGATCAGACATTAGCGTTAGCGTCCCTCCACTCCTCACAGTTAATGTGATTACAGCCTAACTAATCCAGTTAGAGGTTAGTACTCCTGTCCAGGCCTGCTAGCCTGGCGCTGGCTGTGTTCTCTATGTGGCCTTTAGCATTAGCATGTAGGACGCAGACCTGGACTCAAATACTATTTCAAATCATTTTAGGTACTTTAGCTGGGCTTGAGAAGCTGGGAGGGTGTAATGGAGTTAGCCTGGTGTAGTGGAGTTAGCCTGGTGTAGTGGAGTTAGCCTGGTGTAGTGGAGTTAGCCTGGTGTAGTGGAGTTAGCCTGGTGTAATGGAGTTAGCCTGGTGTAATGGAACCGCCCATCAGGCCCATCCAGGAAGGCTAAAGCAAACGCTCAAAGTATTTGAAAGATTTAAAATAGTACATGCATTTGAACCGGGCCTGTTAGCAGGACCTTAGCTAGCAGACCTAGTGAATCTTCACCTGAGACCTGCCACACGTCTGTCTTGACCATGTGAATGGCAGCACCTAATCTCTCCCCTCCCCCTTCTCTCTCTCCTAGTGCTGATGGCATTCCGTTTGTGATGCATGACCTCACCCTGCAGAGGACCACTAACGTAGAGGAGGTGTTTCCTAACAGAACACACACACCTGCTGCCCTGTTCACCTGGTCTGATGTACAGCTGCTCAACGCTGGGGCCTGGTTCCTCTCTGTAAGGACACTCACACTTTTGAATGGAGACACAAACACACACACACACACACACACACACACACACACACACACAGTAGCTGACTTCAGCGCCATGGGTTAGTTAGTAGCTGTATTACAGACCGCTTTTAACCATCTCTCTCTCTCTCCGCCCCCCCCTCTCCCTCCCAGTGGGATCCTTTTGGCACAGTGTCCTCTCTGTCTCCAGAGCAGCGAGCGCTAGCTGCCAATCAGACTGTTCCCTCCCTGGCTGAAGTTCTGGACGTAGCTAATCGGACGGGCAGGACACTGTTGTTTGACCTGAGACAGCCTCCTCCTGGACACCCTTATAGAGACAACTACCTCAACATCACCCTCGACCTCATACACACACACATCAACTCCAGCCAAGTATGTGTGTGGCTGGGGGGGGAACCATGTTACAGGACCATGTTAGAAAGGCCTGCCGCCATGCTCTTATAAGGGACAGACTTTTTTAAGAGTGTGTGCGTGTGCGTGTGTGTGTGTGTGTGTGTGTGTAGGTGCTGTGGCTGCCATCAGATCAGAGAGGGGAGATACAGCAGGTAGATCCAGAGCTGCAACAGACAGCCGGACAGACTGCCTCTATTCAGGAACTACAGGACAACCACATCACTTCCCTCAACCTGCATTACAGCACCATGTCTCTACAACACATCAGGTACACACCCACCCACACACACAAGATGTACTATAAAACGTCTCACTCCTCACCCACCATGAATGTGTGTGTTTCAGTAAGTACAGGTCGGTGAACATCAGTGTGAACCTGTATGTAGTGAACCAGCCGTGGCTCTACTCTCTGGCCTGGTGCAGTGGAGCATCCTCTGTTACCACCAACAACATGCTGCTGAGAGATATACACACACCTCTGCTCCTTGTGGTGAGACTCACACACACACACACTGCTGCTCCTTGTGATGAGACACACACACACACTGCTGCTCCTTGTGGTGAGACACACACACACACTGCTGCTCCTTGTGGTGAGATTCACACACACCGCTGCTTCTTGTGGTGAGACACACACACACACCTCTGCTCCTTGTGGTGAGACACACACACGCACTGTTGCTCCTTGTGGTGAGACACACACACACACCTCTGCTCATTGTGGTGAGACACACACACACATCTGCTCCTTGTGGTGAGACACACACACACACCATTTTCTTCGTTCCAGCCATTATTATGAGCCGTCCTCCCCTCAGCAGCCTCCTGTGACACACACACACACTGCTAATCAACATGGGAGGCACACACACACCTCACACACACGTTCTCGTTATGGTGAGACGCACACACAAACACACACTAATGTCTTCACATGTGTTTCCCAACCCCTACAGACTCCAGAGCAGTACAGTGTGATGTGGGTTCTGACTGACCTGGTCTCTGCTGCTCTTATCGTCTGCATCTTCATATTCCACTGGTGAGTTCACCCTTTTCTACATACATGTCAAAGGTGTGTGAGTGAGATGATTTCAGTGGAAAATATAATGGGTTAGTTAGGTAAAGGTGTGTCTGTATGTGTGTGTGTAAAGTGTGCTATTTCTCCCTGTCCTACAGGTGGCGTGAGCGAGGCTTACAATTCTGGTCAGGCAGTCGGCAGACACACAAGACCGGGCCTTATAGCAAGTTCCGGACCGGTAAGGACAACAACAATATCATACTAAATAATGTACATCACTATAGCCCTCTCCCATTGGACTAGTCTCCTACTTGTGGAAACACAGGGGCATATACTAAAAAGCACACCGACATTTTAATCTCTTGCATATCTGTACAGTTTATGAGCTGGATTAGCTGTTTGTTTCTGACATTCAATTCAAATTCTAAAATAATCTCTGCTCAATGCCAGTGGTGTTCTAAGCCTCTAGTTTGTTGGACACATAACATTAAAAAGCCTGTTTCATCAGAGGCAGTATGTTGGTGCATTTTTAAGGCAGTGTACAGCCGTGCTCCTCCAGGATGATTTGATATTTTACTTGGAATGCCGGCGTAAATGATTCTGTGTTCTGTCTGTGCCTTAGATCCAGTGGAGTCAGGGAGGGGTCGATGGAATCCCTTCCACTCAGAGTCTCCCACTAGAACCCTCATCTCCCTCCCTCTGGACCTTAACCCATGAACCACTCAACTCGCGAACCCTGCATGAACCAATGAACCTCCCATGAACCCTCTGGTTCTCAACCCTTGAAACCTGCATGAACCACTGAACCTCCCATGAACCATTCCCAAACCCCAAACCATTGGACCTCAACCCACACATGAACCCTGCACCAACCGCTGACCTGAACCTCAACTACCCCACCCCTGACCTCTAACCCATATCCTTTGCCCGGCAGAGCTCAGCGACGTCTGGTCCATCTCCAGTGGGAATGTCCGAACGGAACTACGGACCCCCAGTACCCTCCACACCATCACAGAGGAGTAACACACAGACACTCACACATAGGCATATAAGTACACACACACACACACACACACACACACAGACACTCACCCAGTCACACACACACAAAGTGTGAACGCACAAGAATAAGCAAAGGAAAACAGGGAGGAAAACAAGAGGAGGAACTGAATGTGTAAAAAGAGGAAGAGGGTGATTGATGTAATGTGAAAGATGAGTCAGTATTTTGATCATCCTGACTAAGACTATTGTTCCTGTGTCCTCACCTGGCCAGCTCATTCACACTCATTCTGGTGACCACTGGAACTACACAACTGAACTGCTCAAGTATGAAGTATACACTGAACAAAAATATAAACACAACATGTAAAGTGTTGGTCCCATGTTTCATGAGCTGAAATAAGAAATCCCAGACATTTTCCATACACACAAAAAGCTTATTTCTCTCAAATTTTGTGCACAAATTTGTTTACATCCCTGTTAGTGAGCATTTCTCCTTTGCCAAAATAATCCATCCACCTGACAGGTGTGACATGTCAAGAAGCTGATTAAACTGCATGATCATTACACAGGTGCACCTTGTCCTGGGGACAATAAAGGCCCACTTCAAAATGTGCACTTTTGTCACACAACACAATGCCACAGATGACTCAAGTTTTGAGGGAGCGTGTAATTGGCATGCTGACTGCAGGAATGTCCACCAGAGAATTGAATGTTAATTTCTCTACCATAAGCTGCATGGTAGAGAATTTGGCAGTACATCCAACCAGCCTCAGAACCACAGACCACGTGTAACCACTCCATCCCAGGACCTCCACATCCGGCTTCTTCACCTGAAGGATCGTCTGGGGGGGGGGGGGGGGGGGGGGGGGCACGGCTCCCCAGTGGGTGGGCCTATGCTTCACCCCTACCCAGTCATGTGAAATACGAAGATTAGTGCCTAATGAATTTATTTCAATTGACTGATTTCTTTCTATGAACTGTAACTCAGTAAAATCTTAGAAATGGTTGCATGTTGTGTTTAGATTTTTGTTCAGTATATATTTTTTGTTCTCATTACTGTACAGACATCAGCTGCATTAGAGGAATTGATGAATAGTGTCTTGTATTTTGTGTGTGAGTGAGTGGATGCAGGTGAACACTGACTGTACTGTGGTTTTAATGATCATCAGTTGCTATTTAGATTTGAATGTATGACCAAGCAGTAGCCTCGTGTTTTAGCATGGCAGTGAAATACAGCGTCTGCTTCTGCAAAATACATCTATCTATCATGAGATCTACTTTATTTTGAGGTTGTAGAAGCTATGTGAGTATGACTTTCAGGTGTTGTGTGGAAAGTTGCTGGTTTCAGGTGTTAGTCTGAGCGTTGGTTGGTTGGTAATGGCTCTGTGGACAGTGTTGAGCGGGAGACAGTAGATCTAAGTGCCATAGGAGACACACTGTCCACAAGCCACTGGCCAGCCATACAGAGGATAGAAGAGAGGTTTTAGGGGGCTTCTACAGAACTTTTGTAATTATCTGAAGCCTTCTAGAACTCTAACAATACATTCTAGAACACTCCAAGACAAAAAAAATACATGTTGACAATCTGTATGTTCACAGTAAACCAACTAACAACAGAGCAGTTGATATTCTGATGACCAGAGAGTAAAATAATTATCTTCTGCCATTGGTAGAATTGCACTCCACCTTGCTTGCATTAGAGACCGCTAGGCTATACAAATACCATGCTATCATGAATCAAAACCTATATTTGGTCCCAACAATGATTCAAAGGTATCAAACACTCTGAATGTAATTGTTGTTAAATAGCAAAAGGCTACATAGTATTTCTGGTTGTTTTCTGTTTAACAGGATGACCATTTTGTTTGAATGTATGAGCCTTCTCAATGTTTACTGTACCTATTTTCTGACTGTAAATGGTAATACCTGATATTAAACATCTTTAAAGGGTTGAGTTGGTTGTTTATTCATTGATTAACCCATTTGATTCCATGTCCACAGTAAAACGCTACTTCTGTTACTCCAGTTGAAAAAAAATACATCGACCCACTGTCCTCGTCCAATCATCTTTATTGTTTTTACAAAAACAGACACCTCGGCTGGGATTCAATCTGAGTGCTCTAATCAACATTGCGGTTTTTAAAGGCAATGCTACCTCATTTACGGAGATCGTATTTTAAGGTAACTACTGCAGATGTCTGCTCAATTGGAAATTCCCTTTAAATGTCAAGCACGGTTTCTGATTTGATCCTGGCCCTCATTGGGGGGTGCAGAGGAGAGGCGGGGCAAGGAAAACTATACTAACGCCATCTCTGTCGGTAGCTCCACAGTCATCATGTCTTCTGTCCAAACAGTAGAGCAACACAGCTGCTGTAGTAATATTACCCAGACAGACCGGGGACACTTTGCATCCTAAATGGCACCCTATTCCCTAAATAGTACATTTATTTTGCTCATAGCCTTATTTATTTATTTTTTACCAGGGACCATAGGGCTCTAGTTAAAAGTAGTGCACTATATAGGGAATAGGGTGCCTTTTGTTGTAAACTACATGTAGAGCTTTATAGTGGAAATTCACCCAGAACTCTGTGTTGCTAGTGTAAACTGTATCCCCTCAGGACTATAGATTCACTCCTCATACAAACCATAGTTTCACTAAATGGACAGATACTTTACACAATGTAAATATGAAATAAGTACCAAAAATCTTAAACAAAAACCAACAAATTCAACAGCAGACAGACAGGTTAGTTAGGGCTGGAGGGAAGTTCTGCTCCTCTGTGCAGAACAAGAGAAACAGACAGTAATATCAGCATCCTGCCTGGACACCGCACAACTAACACATACAGTGCTTTGCAAAAGTATTCACCCCCTTGGCGCAGTTTTTCCTATTTTGTTGCATTACAACCTGTAATTTAAATGGATTTTTATTTGGATTTCATGTAATAGACAAACACAAAATAGTCCATATTGGTGAAGTGAAATAAAAAAAATAACTTCAAAAATGTCTTTAAAAAAATACGGAAAAGTGGTGTGTGCATATGTATTCACCCCCTTTGCTATGAAGCCCCTAAATAAGATCTGGTGCAACCAATTACCTTCAGAAGTCACATAATTAGTTAGATAACGTTCACCTGTATGCAATCTAAGTTTAACATGATCTCCGTATATATACACCTGTTCTGAAAGGCCCCAGAGTCTGCAACACCACTAAGCAAGGGGCACCACCAAGCAAGCGGCACTATGAAGAGCAAGGAGCTCTCCAAACAGGTCAGGGACAAAGTTGTGGAGAAGTACAGATCAGGGTTGGGTTATAAAAAAATATCAGAAACTTTGAACATCCCACGGAGCACCATTAAATCCATTATTAAAATTGAAAGAATATGGGACCACAACAGAGAGGGCCAACAGAGAGAGCAGTCAAGGATGGCATTAATCTGAGAGGCAACAAAGAGACCAAAGATAACCCTGAAGGAGCTGCAAAGTTCCACAGCGGAGATTGGAGTATCTGTCCATAGGACCACTTTAAGCCGTACACTCCACAAAGCTGGCCTTTATTATGGAAGAGTGGCCCGAAAAAAAATAAGCAAACGTGGGAGACTCCCTAAATATATGGAAGAAGGTCAGATGGTCAGATGAGACAAAAATGTAGCTTTTTGACCATCAAGGAAAATGCTATGTCAGGTGCAAACCCAACATCTCTCATCATCCCAAGAACACCATCCCCACAGTAAAGTATGGTGGTGGCAGCATCATGCTGTGGGGATCTTTTTCATCAGCAGTGACTGGAAAACTGGTCAGAATTGAAGGAATGATGGATGGTGCTAAATACAGGGACATTCTTGAGGGAAACCTGTTTCAGTCTTCCAGCGATTTGAGACTGGGATGGAGGTTCACCGTCCAGCAGGACAATGACCCTAACCATTCTGCCAAAGCAACACTTGAGTGGTTTAAGGGGAAACATTTAAATGTCTTAGAATGGCCTAGTCAAGCCCAGACCTCAATCCAATTGAGTATCTGTGGTATGACTTTAAGATTGCTGTACACCAGCGGAACCCATCCAACTTGAAGGAGCTGGAGCAGTTTTGTCTTGAAGAATGGGCAAAAATCCCAGTGGCTAGATTTGGCAAGCTTATAGAGACATACCCCAAGAGACTTGGAGCTGTAATTGCTGCAAAAGGTGACTCTACAAAGTATTGAAT
Source organism: Oncorhynchus mykiss (assembly GCF_057628025.1). Taxonomy (NCBI): domain Eukaryota; kingdom Metazoa; phylum Chordata; class Actinopteri; order Salmoniformes; family Salmonidae; genus Oncorhynchus; species Oncorhynchus mykiss. The sequence goes on along the minus strand of NC_143048.1, from coordinate 18,467,337 downwards.
ATGGGGGAGGTGAATAGTTATGCACGCTCAAGTTTTCTGTTTTTTTGTCTTGTTTCTTGGCTGTTTCTCAAAAAACTATTTTGCATCTTCAAAGTGGTAAGCATGTTGTATAAATCAAATGATGCAAACACCCCAAAAAATCTATCTTAATTCCAGGTTGTAAGGCAACAAAATATGAAAAATGCCAAGGGGGTGAATACTTTCGCAAGCCACTGTAGTTTGCGTCCCAAATGACTCCCTATATAGTGCGCTACTTTTGACCTGGGCACTATAAAGGGTATCATTTTGACGTAGGGTATAGAACTCTTCATACAGAACTCATAATCATCCATGGATCAGGTGTTTTCCAGCTGATTCAGGTCTAGACCTGGTTCAACTAAGGATTGTAGGGAACTTTGCAACCCTAGTTCTAGTGAGTATGACAAAGGCCATTGTTGAGTTAAACACGTCTCATAGAGCTACAGCACATAGATCTGCAAAAAAACTACAGATAATGATCCTTTCTGGTCAAACACTAATGCTCTATGTTAAAACTCCAGGGCAGCCAGTCCACCCGAGGCTTACAGCAGACAGACCTCTGAACTAAAGCCTAATTATACCATAAGCAAGTAGGCAACACAATAACATCTTGCATTGTGTTGAGTCACCACTCCCGAGGCTGCCCGTTTGCATTTTTCTGCTGCTCAAGTACGCAGAACTGCCACTTTGCAAAGCTTGAGTTGCATACTTGCGTAGCCTCTGTATAAATTAGCTTTAACTCTGATGATAAGAGACACAAAACAAACACAAGAATAATATAAAAAACCACAGACTGCCCAGAACTGCAGCGGTCTGTCACATAGACTACCATGCTGCTTCAGAAACAGAGGCAACTGGCTTAAAAGACACATTCATTTAAAAAAACAACAGTTAAGGCTTAAAAAAAACTAACAATATACCTATGTATTGACAGTTCAGTGAAAATCTATTCAGCTACAATAAGAGCATGCAAACCTCTTTTCTTCCAGGTCTGTGTATTAAAGCTTTTTATGGTTATTTTACTCAGTAAGTTAACTTAATTATTCTTTTCAGTAACTACTTAATTGTCTAGCTAAAGTACCCAATCACATGGCTCTCCATTCAGTCTGTCCATCCAATGATTGGTTATTAACAAGCGTCTCCTTGTTAACAGACTGCCAACTCTTCAGTTTGAACGAAATGTTCCAAAAACACTAATTTAACTGTGTGTGTGTGTGTGTGTGTGTGTCTCTCTCTCTCTGGGAAGATAAAGGGGCGGGGCTTAGAGGTAGTCATCCTCACTGGAAGGCTCGTCGTCAGGATCGTTGCTAGGGTTGTTGCTATAGACGTTGCTAAGGTCGTTGCTATGGGCATAGCTGGAGGCAGTGCTAGAGGATGGGCTGCGGCTCATTCTCCAAACCTGGTTAGAGAAGCTCCGCCCCCAGCTGCAGGGCTGGCCAACAGGTCGCAGTATTCTAATAAGCTCTGCAGCTTCCTGCCAATAGGAAGTTCACTTGCTGTGTCCCCGCCCAGTTCTCTGTTTACTCATGGTGGTCAACATCTGACTGATGTAGGAAGTGAGGAGGTCATCCATCTTATAGCCCTGAAAAAACACACACACACACACACACACACACACACATCTGAGTGTTTTCATCAAGTACGTGTGAGTGCGTGTGTATGTGTACATGTGCGTACGTGAGGGCATGTGTGTTTTTTACGTGTGTGTGTGTGTGTGTGTGTGTGTGTGTGTGTGTGTGTGTGTGTGTGTGTGATTATGTCTCACCAGTGAGGTCTCACACAGCAGCTTGCTGCCCCTGACCAGGTTGCCGATGGTGATGTGGAAGTAGGTGTTACCGCTGCTCCAGTTGGAGATCTTAGTGAATGGGTGGGTGGTCAGGATGTCCTGTTGTAGACATACACACACGCATCAGTGAAATACCAGGTTACACATGTTCACACACAAACACCTAGAGAAAGAGATGAGAGGTCATGTAACGCACACACAGGACATTTCCCCTTGGGAATTAACAAAGGACCTAACTACACACACATACACACCTTGGTCTTTGGGTCTATAAGGCTGACTCCATGCTTGTTGATAGCAATCAGGAGGATCTCTGGGAAGTTGGGCTCTGTGGTTTGCTGAACAGAGAGAATATCACACTGACTGAGAGGAGGTACACAGTATTGGATAGACCAACAGACAGACAGACAGACAGACCGACAGTCAGACATCCCAGACAGACAGACAGACAGACCAGGCAGACAGACAGCATCGTTACCCCCAAGGTAAGATTGAGAATGACATCACTGAGCGGCATGGTTACCTTGACTTCGAAGAAGGCGGATCCGAACGTGGCCCATTTGAAGATGATCTTCAGGAAGTGGAGTTTGGCCTCTTCCCTGGACTTACCAGCCTGCTTATTGAAATAAGCTACTACAGACTACAAACACACACAGATATGGACGCATGTATGCAAAGTCACAAACACACACACAGCCACACACCAAAAAACAGAGACAAAAAAACAAGAAAACAGCTGATTAGGTCACAGATAAAGATACTCTGAACGCAGTAGTCAATCATGATGAAGACTGCCATTAAGAATAGAGCCAGGGCAGCAAATTAGAGCCCAGGAGAGTTGGGAGAAGTCTCGTCTCACCCGTTTCCAGTCATCTGGGGAGAGCTGGCGAATCAGGTCCTGCGGCACCAGCTCCCGGAGGATCTTGGGTATTGAGGGGAAGTGTGACTTGTCGTCTTCGTACTTCACCCTGTAGATCAACGCTCCCAGCTGGAACACCTCGTCACGACTACACTTATGGTAACCACGGAGATACTTAGGCAGTTCCTAGCAACCAAAGGGCAAAAATGACCAGTTACAATCTCACTCCTACTTACTTTTAGCGGATCCTAAAATCAGAACAGATCATGGCAAAAAGTGTTTTAGCTAATCAGCTCCGTGGTCTTGGAATTCTCTCCAGACCAGCTTGAAACCCCAGAATCTTGTTTCCCTGGAGGAGTTTAAAACGTTTGTTGACTCACATGTTACTGAGGAATGTGATTGTCATTAGGACTTGATGCGGTGGTACGTACAGTGCCTTGCGAAAGTATTCGGCCCCCTTGAACTTTGCGACCCTTTGCCACATTTCAGGCTTCAAACATAAAGATATAAAACTGTATTTTTTGTGAAGAATCAACAACAAGTGGGACACAATCATGAAGTGGAACGACATTTATTGGATATTTCAAACTTTTTTAACAAATCAAAAACTGAAAAATTGGGCGTGCAAAATTATTCAGCCCCCTTAAGTTAATACTTTGTAGCGCCACCTTTTGCTGCGATTACAGCTGTAAGTCGCTTGGGGTATGTCTCTATCAGTTTTGCACATCGAGAGACTGACATTTTTTCCCATTCCTCCTTGCAAAACAGCTCGAGCTCAGTGAGGTTGGATGGAGAGCATTTGTGAACAACAGTTTTCAGTTCTTTCCACAGATTCTCAATTGGATTCAGGTCTGGACTTTGACTTGGCCATTCTAACACCTGGATATGTTTATTTTTGAACCATTCCATTGTAGATTTTGCTTTATGTTTTGGATCATTGTCTTGTTGGAAGACAAATCTCCGTCCCAGTCTCAGGTCTTTTGCAGACTCCATCAGGTTTTCTTCCAGAATGGTCCTGTATTTGGCTCAATCCATCTTCCCATCAATTTTAACCATCTTCCCTGTCCCTGCTGAAGAAAAGCAGGCCCAAACCATGATGCTGCCACCACCATGTTTGACAGTGGGGATGGTGTGTTCAGCTGTGTTGCTTTTACGCCAAACATAACGTTTTGCATTGTTGCCAAAAAGTTCAATTTTGGTTTCATCTGACCAGAGCACCTTCTTCCACATGTTTGGTGTGTCTCCCAGGTGGCTTGTGGCAAACTTTAAACAACACTTTTTATGGATATCTTTAAGAAATGGCTTTCTTCTTGCCACTCTTCCATAAAGGCCAGATTTGTGCAATATACGACTGATTGTTGTCCTATGGACAGAGTCTCCCACCTCAGCTGTAGATCTCTGCAGTTCATCCAGAGTGATCATGGGCCTCTTGGCTGCATCTCTGATCAGTCTTCTCCTTGTATGAGCTGAAAGTTTAGAGGGACGGCCAGGTCTTGGTAGATTTGCAGTGGTCTGATACTCCTTCCATTTCAATATCATCGCTTGCACAGTGCTCCTTGGGATGTTTAAAGCTTGGGAAATCTTTTTGTATCCAAATCCGGCTTTAAACTTCTTCACAACAGTATCTCAGACCTGCCTGGTGTGTTCCTTGTTCTTCATGATGCTCTCTGCGCTTTTAACGGACCTCTGAGACTATCACAGTGCAGGTGCATTTATACGGAGACTTGATTACACACAGGTGGATTGTATTTATCATCATTAGTCATTTAGGTCAACATTGGATCATTCAGAGATCCTCACTGAACTTCTGGAGAGAGTTTGCTGCACTGAAAGTAAAGGGGCTGAATAATTTTGCACACCCAATTTTTCAGTTTTTGATTTGTTAAAAAAGTTTGAAATATCCAATAAATGTCGTTCCACTTCATGATTGTGTCCCACTTGTTGTTGATTCTTCACAAAAAAATACAGTTTACAGTTTCTTTATTAATCTTTATGTCTGAAGCCTGAAATGTGGCAAAAGGTCGCAAAGTTCAAGGGGGCCGAATACTTTCGCAAGCCACTGTATAATATATATATATTTTTTTATCTATGACGATTTTATGTTTCTGTAATTGAAATGTATGCGTCTACATCAACATTTCATACTTTTTTTATGGCGTGTCTATGTCTGTAAGTTTTTACAGTATGTCTGATATTTGTCTCAAACATTGTTCCCCCATGCTGCTGTTTTGGTTGGACCAGGTCTCTCTTGAAACATTGATTTGTACCTCAATGAGACTAACCTGGATAAATAAAAGGTAAAAACTAAATATTCCTGGAGATCACATTCATGGTAAACGCTGTAGGGGTCGGCTCAAGCCATAACAACAAACAACGCACCTTTGATTGAATCCCAGCCTTAGTATGTGAACATTGTCAGGGTTTGAACCTGGGAAGTTTACTTAGGACAAGTGGAACCAGTTCCGTTACACCCCACCCCCCCACCCCTCCTACCTGGTAGTAGTGGAAGATGGAGTCAGCGAAGGAGTCTTTACCAGGAACAGTGTTGGTCCACAGCTTCTTCATGAAGAACACCTGGTAGGTCAGAGACGGTACGATACCTACACACACACGTTAAATCCTTAAAGGGATAGTTCACGTTAAAGGGATAGTTCATGTTAAACAGATAGTACATATTAAAGGGATAGTTCATATTAAACAGATAGTACATATTAAAGGGATAGTTCACGTTAAAGGGATAGTTCATGTTAAACAGATAGTACATATTAAACGGATAGTTAATGTTAAACAGATAGTACATATTAAAGGGATAGTTCATATTAAACAGATAGTACATATTAAAGGGATAGTTCACGTTAAAGGGATAGATTGTATTAAAGGGATAGTTCATATTAAACAGATAGTACATATTAAAGGGATAGTTCACGTTAAAGGGATAGTTCATGTTAAACAGATAGTACATATTAAACGGATAGTTAATGTTAAACAGATAGTACATATTAAAGGGATAGTTCATATTAAACAGATAGTACATATTAAAGGGATAGTTCACGTTAAAGGGATAGTTTGTATTAAAGGGATAGTTCATATTAAACAGAAGGTACATATTAAAGGGATAGTTCACTCTAAATCATAGTTTTTATGACATACCATCTTTAGAGGGCCGGGCCTTCTTGATCCAGTCTGTGAGGTGTCTGACAAAGTCAAAGAAGAAATCTCCCTCTGGTACACTTATCACCTACAACACACACACACACACATACACACACCTCACACACACCACACACACATACCACACACACCACACACACCACACACACAAAGAGGAGTTGGGGCATGTTGGAGAGTATCAACTCTGTGATATATTGTGGGTCAATTGTGAATGACTGATTGATCTACAAATAATAATGAGTAGTTATTTATGATCATCCAGGTGATTTGTAGATCAGACAGTCAGCTGCTGCCTGCTAAATCTGCTGCATTGACGAACAAGGCATTAGTGTGCATGTGTGTGTGTGTGTGTGTGTGTGTGCATGTGTCTATCACCTTGTCGGAGATCTTTACGAACAAGCTGAATCCTTCGGGTGATTTGAGCAGCAGGCGAGCAGAGATCGCCAAACAGAAGTCTTTAGCCTTGGTGCTGGACTCCACCTCAAATGCCTGTCAATTACACACACCAGCCAATCACAGCACAGTAAACACCTGTCAATCACATACACCAGCCAATGACAGCACAGTAAACACCTGTAAATCACAAACAGGAACAAAGCCAGAAAGATAGTCTGTGTGTGTGTGTGTGAGTGCGTGTGAGTGTGTCAGTGTGTGCGTGAGTGTACCTCATCAGTATCGTCAGGGAAATAGACTTTGTGGAAGATCTGGGTGGTCTTATGTTGGATGGCCTCTACCTCCACTAGGTGGGGAGGGTACTTCCTCGAGCCATTCCTGTTGCCACAACAACACCAATAATAATAACAACAGCACCAACAATAATAACAACAGCACCAACAATAATAATCACAGCACCAACAATACTAATAACAACAACACCAACAATACTAATAACAACAACAGCAACAATAATACTAATAACAACAGCAACAATAATACTAATAACAACAGCAACAATAATACTAATAACAACAGCAACAATAATACTAATAACAACAACAGCAACAATAATAATAATAACAACAGCAACAATAATAACAACAACAGCAACAATAATAATAACAACAACAGCAACAATAATAACAACAACATTAAGAAATTAACTAGCAGAAGAGGATTGTATCATTAACAGAGTGTGAGTGTGTGTGTGAATGTGTGTGTATGTGTGCGTGTATGTGCGCGCGTGTTTGTGCCCACGTATGTTTTACCGTAGGGCCTTCTGTAGTCGTGTCATACAGTCCTGAGCCAGAGGGTGGTGTTTCCTGGACTGAAGGAAACGCTGGACATGAGGCAGCAGCATGTTGCTAGGAGGGAACAGCCCTGTACACAGCCACAGCAACTCCCAGCCCTTCTCCTCACTGTACCTACACACACACATGGTTACGACACAATGTAACAGAGGTATCTGAGAGAAGTTTAGGATGTGTGTGTGTATGTGTGTGTGTGTGTGTGTGTGTGTGTGTGTGTGTGTGTGTGTGCGTGCGTGCGTGCGTGCGTGCGTGCGTGCGTGCGTGCGTCCGTGTGTGTGTTCTTACTTGACGTGGTTGTCTGTGAGTTGTTTGAGGATCTGACAGAAAATCTCATCTTTTAGAGGTTCGGCCTTCAGAGCTCCTTCAAAGATCTGGTCCGTCAGCTCGTTAACAGAACGTGTTCGCTTAGACGGGTAGTCCCCCATATACTTCATCATAGGTGGCATAGTCAAGGAGTTTACATATTACACAAGCGACACAGGTGGGATCTGAACCCCCGTCTCCTGGGAAACCAACGTTTTAACCATTAGGCCAGAAGGAAATTCCATATCTGGTCGAGGAGGATTTTCAGTTGCAGGCAGGTTTAACTCATCACAAGATCATGAATCTGAAACAAACACAAGCAGAAGCACACGCACACTACAGACGGTTTGTGTTAGCCAGTAAAGGATATCTATGAAGACCATACAGGCATCCTGTGACAGGTCTTCATGGCTGAGGACCTTCTTCAGTAGGGGCTGTTTGATAGGCTCTCTGGTGCAGCTCCACATTGAGGCCTTCCCTCTGTTCTTAGTGATCATCACCCTGCTCAGAGTGTGTTTGGGAGGAGGTCTGGAGAGAGAGGGAGAGAGAGAGAGGGAGAGAGAGAAGGGGGAGGAGAAAGAAGGGGGAGAGGTGTAGTGACAGGTATTGATTAGGTAACATTTTCTTTAGACAAAAAACCCACACGGTTACAAATACTGCAACTTGTATTGTGTGTGTTTGTGTGTTTGTGTGTATGTGTGTGTGTGTGCCTGCATGCATGCGTATGAGCGTGTGTCTGTGTGTGTCTACCTGAAGTGGTCATAGCTGAACTCTTCCAGTGTGTAAGGTTTAACCCTCTCCTCTCCAGTCTCCGGCAAAACCAGCTGAGATGAACGCACCGTCTCCTGTCTCTGGTCTGGTGTCATGGTAATCAATGCCTAGGGAGAGAGAGAGAGAGAGAGAGAGAGAGAGAGAGAGAGAGAGAGAGAGAGAAAGAAGGGGGGGGGTGATTAAGAATCACGCAGATAGACCATTACAGTGTAGGCTGTGTGTGTGTGTGTGTGTGTGTGTGTGTGTGTGTGTGTGTGTGTGTGTGTGTGTGTGTGTCTCACCACTACGTCAGCCTGAGGTCTGGTAACAGTGGGCAGGACGTAGACGGCATCAGCAGGGAAATCTCCTTTTTGATTGGTCCGTTCATTGACCCCATGGGCCCAGCCAGAGGTCATGACCTGCTGACCTGTCTCTTGGTCCAATAGAATCAGGTCTCCCTTTTGGAACGACAGGAACGTAGACTCCTCCCCACCTAGAGGGGACAAGGTACAGTTTGTGTGGATGTGTGTGGGGGTGTGTGTGTGTGTTTGTGTGTGTACTCTACTCACCAGAGTTGGTGTTGTCCTGCAGAGCCACCACGTACTTGGACCGGTTCCTCAGGCCCTCTAGGAATGTTACCACAAGGTCTCTGATGTCCTCAGAGTTGGTCGACGTGAACGTAAACTCATCGCCCTTTATGGTCGCCAACGTAAAGCTCTGCCCCTGCAGCTTACCACCTCTACCAACACACAGAAGAAGACAACATGCTCAAAGAATTGCTCAGGCACGGAGCTAACTAGCAGTCTCAGAAGAAGGGAGAGAAAGAAGGTCAGCTAAATGTAGGGGGTTGAGGTGTCCACCAACAAAACAGCAACACAGGGTGGCTAGCCTAAGTAAGGAGGGTGGCTATCTAATTATACAAATGAAATGTATTAATATTAATGGTTACTGGCTACATAGTAAGCTTCTTGAAATTAGGAGTTTAGGAGAAAAGAGGATAGAAGAAAATAAAAAGAAACAGAGTAATTGATATGTTTATGGTTGAGAGGGCAACAGTGTTAGGATGGACTCCAAATCACCTGCTGCTGGAGACTGCAGTGATCTCTGGGAAAGAGAGTTCTAGCAGCACCTGCTCCTGTTCGTCCACAAAGTACACCCCTGTCCAGTTCACCGCCACAATGACATCATTCTTAGGCAGACTTGGACCTGTATGGTGGAGTGAGAGGCGGGATCAGAGTATGGACCCGTGTCTAGGGCTGTGTCCCGATTCTCTGTCCTCATACCAAAGTGCACACTTTCAAACTCCCTGTCATGGACTCCCTACAGCGAACGAGTACACCAATCCAATGCTTGTAAATCCATGACGGGTAGGGTGCATGCACACTTTGGAAGGAGTGAGGAAATTAGGACTAAGCCTAGATCACATGTATACCTACAGTAGTTTCCAGGAACAACCTCCGCAAGAGATATGATGAGGTTCAGCACCAAACAGACTGACTGACAGGTATTAATGAAGGTAGTTGGTACAGCAGGTATGTTACAGCAGGTACGTTACAGCAGGTACAGCAGGTACGTTACAGTAGGTACAGCAGGTACTTTACAGCAGGTACGTTACAGCAGGTACAGCAGGTACGTTACAGCAGGTACGTTACAGCAGGTACGTTACAGCAGGTACGTTACAGCAGGTACGTTACAGCAGGTTTGTTACAGCAGGTACGTTACAGCAGGTTTGTTACAGCAGGTACGTTACAGCAGGTTTGTTACAGCAGGTTTGTTACAGCTGGTACGTTACAGCAGGTTTGTTACAGCAGGTTTGTTACAGCAGGTACGTTACAGCAAGTTTGTTACAGCAGGTACGTTACAGCAGGTTTGTTACAGCTGGTTTGTTACAGCAGGTACGTTACAGCAGGTTTGTTACAGCAGGTACATTACAGCAGGTTTGTTACAGCAGGTACGTTACAGAAGGTACGTTACAGCAGGTTTGTTACAGCAGGTTTGTTACAGCAGGTACGTTACAGCAGGTTTGTTACAGCAGGTTTGTTACAGCAGGTACGTTACAGCAGGTTTGTTACAGCAGGTACGTTACAGCAGGTACGTTACCGCAGGTACGTTACAGCAGGTACGTTACATTAGGTACGTTACAGCAGGTACAGTAGGTACGTTACAGCAGGTAGAGTAACATACCTGAGAGCTTGAAGGCCTCATAAAAGCGTGAGAAGAGGAGCGGCCATTTGTAGCGAGCGAAGTCCACCACTTCCTCCTTCACCTTCTGGGGGTCAAACCTCTGCTGGGTGTAGATGCCCTGGTGTGGAGAGGAGAGGGGGGGACAAACAGTTAGGTTGTGTCCCAGATGGCCTCCTATTCCCTATATAGTGCACTACTTTTGACCAGGGTCCATAGTGATCATGTAAAAAAGTAGTGCTCTATGTAGGAAATATGGTGCGATTTGGGACACATCCTTAGTGACTTATAATGGGTGTATTTAAAAAACAAGTTAAAACAATCACATATTATGATCAAAATAATTGAGAGTAAAACCTGGTAGTTTACTAGATCAAACATCAAAACCTGTGACATCTAGAGTCCCTAGAAGGGAGCCTGGCAAATCGTTCCTCAGGGAGGAGCACCTTTTTATGGGCAGCCATGATGACGTGGGCCCATTTCTCCACACTCCGGGAGGAGCTGACCTCTCGGTCGGGGATGTAGGATGGGATCAGGCTCAGCAGACGCTCTGTCAGGATCTCAGAACCATAGTCCACATAATACTGCTGACTGGCTAACTCTGCTAGGTCATCCTAGAGAGAGAGAAAGGGAGGGAGAGAGAGAGAGAAGGGGGATTAGTTAGAGCTAGGATCAGAACCATAGTCAACATAGTACTGCTGACTGGCTAACTCTGCTAGGTCATCCTAGAGAGAGAGAAAGGGAGGGAGAGAGAGAGAGAAGGGGGATTAGTTAGAGCTAGGATCAGAACCATAGTCAACATAGTACTGCTGACTGGCTAACTCTGCTAGGTCATCCTAGAGAGAGAGACAGAGGTTAGTGTCAGGATCTGAGATCCTTAGTTCCCATAGTACTGCTGACTGGCTATCTCTCCCAAGTCATCCTGGAGAGAGAGACAGAGGTTAGGGTCAGGATCTGAGATCCTTAGTTCCCATAGTACTGCTGACTGTCTAGCTCTCCCAAGTCATCCTGGAGAGAGAGACAGAGGTTAGGGTCAGGATCTGAGATCCTTAGTTCCCATAGTACTGCTGACTGGCTAGCTCTCCCAAGTCATCCTGGAGAGAGAGACAGAGGTTAGGGTCAGGATCTGAGATCCTTAGTTCCCATAGTACTGCTGACTGGCTAGCTCTACCAAGTCATCCTGGAGAGAGAGACAGAGGTTAGGGTCAGGATCTGAGATCCTTAGTTCACATAGTATTGCTGACTGGCTAGCTCTACCAAGTCATCCTGGAGAGAGAGACAGAGGTTAGGGTCAGGATCTGAGATCCTTAGTTCCCATAGTACTGCTGACTGGCTAGCTCTACCAAGTCATCCTGGAGAGAGAGACAGAGGTTAGGGTCAGGATCTGAGATCCTTAGTTCACATAGTATTGCTGACTGGCTAGCTCTCCCAAGTCATCCTGGAGAGAGAGACAGAGGTTAGGGTCAGGATCTGAGATCCTTAGTTCCCATAGTACTGCTGACTGGCTAGCTCTCCCAAGTCATCCTGGAGAGCGAGACAGAGGTTAGGGTCAGGATCTGAGATCCTTAGTTCCCATAGTACTGCTGACTGGCTAGCTCTCCCAAGTCATTGTATAGACGAAAAGAGAGAGAGAGATGTTTTCCTTGTTTATTTCCTTTTTGTTTATGGTCTATTCCACTTGCTTTGGCAATGTAAACATTTGTTTCTCAGGCCAATAAAGCCCTTTGAATTAAATAGAATTGAATTGAATTGAGAGAGAGAGAGCTAGAGAGAGAGAGAGATGGTCAACGTGATTGTAAAACTCACCCTGTCACAGCGGTACTCTCCAAACTTTACCCCCCGTACAGTCTGTTGGTAGATGAGGTTGGTGGCCACAGCGTCGTCTGCAGGGTTGTGCCAGGGGGTGAATATCTCCTTCCTGTAGAACAGTCTCCAGGGGGCGTTTCTCTCCTGGGCACCCTGCTCCTTGGCATACTGCTCACACTGGGACACTGCATCCATCACATGGTCCTTTCCACTGCCTAGGGAGGACACCTGGTGGTACACACACACTGCTCACACTGGAATACTGCACATGCATGATGTGTATGTGTGTGCATGCCTGCCTGTGTACCTGTGTGTGTTTGTGTGCGTGCATCCTTGTGTGTGTGTGTGTGTGTGTGTGTGTATGTGTGGCTGTGTATTACCTTGTCAAACAGGGCGATATAGAGAGAGAATCCAAAGCGGTCTCTGAGGCTGATCTTGTCTGCCAGGGCGTTACACAGCTCCATGGCCGTAGTAGCTGAGTCTGTCAACAACGTCTTAGTGGTCCCATCCATAAAGGTTACTGGCAACATGATGGGCTTCTTAGACTTAGTGGCCTGGGAGAGAAGAAAGAGAATGGAGAGGGAGAGAGAGAAGGGGAGGGTGGAGGAGGGGAGAGAGGGGGGAGAGAGGGGGAGAGGGAGGACAGATGGAGGGGCGAGAAGAAGAGAGGTGGAGAGAGGAGAGGAGAATGAGAGGTAAGGGATATTTCTTTGTGTGTGTGTATGTGTTTGTATGTTTGTTTGTTTGTTTGTGCGCGAGTGTGTGCGTGTGTGCGTGTGTGCACCTGTAGCTCCAGCCAGGACGGGGGTTGTGTTCTGGTGCCGTTAACAAACGTGCGTCTGAGTCTCTCCTCGCAGTAGGGGGCGTAGCCAGGAGGACCCCCATGGATGTAGTTACGCAGGTACTGGAGGAGACAGGATGTAATGCAGTTATAGAGGAAGGGATGTAATTATAGAGAAAGTATAGAGTTTAACAATGGCTACATCCCAAATGGCTCTGTGGACCCTGGTCAAAAGTACTATATAAAGGGAATAGGGTGTCATTTGGGACGCAAGCAGAGTCTATAGTAGTATGTGTATTCTGACTGACCTTGACAAACTTCTCAGAGGGAGCGAAGCAGCCGACACACAGAGAGATGAGGATCCAGCCGCGGGCGTGACTGCTCTTAGAAGGATTCTGGTTCAACTGCTTACAGATCTGGCAGTAGATCTCATCCCTACAGAGTACACACACTGGACAGGTCAGAGTGTGTGTGTGTGTGTGTGTGTGTGTGTGTGTGTGTGTGTGTGTGTGTGTAAGCATGTGTGTGGGTGTGTGTGTGTGTGTATAAGCATGTGTGTGGGTGTGTGTGTGTGTATAAGCATGTGTGTGGGTGTGTGTGTGTGTGTGTGTGGGTGTGTGTGTGTGTATAAGCATGTGTGTGGGTGTGTGTGTGTGTGTGTGTGGGTGTGTGTGTGTGTGTGTGTGTGGGTGTGTGTGTGTGTGTGTGGGTGTGTATAAGCATGTGTGTGGGTGTGTGTGTGTGTGTGTGTGTATAAGCATGTGTGTGGGTGTGTGTGTGTGTGTGGGTGTGTGTGTGTAAGCATGTGTGTGGGTGTGTGTGTGTGTGTAAGCATGTGTGTGGGTGTGCTCGTATGTGTGTGGGTCTACCTCAGGGCAGGTCGTAGTATTCCATTGCCGATGATGAAGTGGAGTTTCTCCAGGTTAGAGGTGGGCCGGTCCTCTAACATGCTGTTGCCATGGAGACTAATCTCTCCGTCGTTCAGGCGCTTGGTCACCTAACAGAAAACTCATCATCAACACTGGACATTCTATCTGATCTACATACTGTCTGTGTCCCAAATTGCACCCTATCCCTATATAGTGCACTACTATTTATCATGGAGCATAGGGCTCTGGTCAAAAGTCATTTACTAAATAGGGCCATTTTACCACTTCTAGGATGCTTTCAACTCCAACACCTCCTCCACAGTGATACTCCTCTCCTCCTCCTCTCTCTTACCTCCTCAGTAATCTTGGACTTCTTCTTCAGGGTGAGGGACACTAGTTTGTGTCGGACACTGTTCTTCTTGTTGCTGTCTGAATGGGGGGTCTATAGAGGAGGGGTCACAGCAGGACACAGTTTATGAATCAGATAGGAAACGTCTTCTAGGAAGCACTACTGTGTTGTACTACTCAGAGCAACACGGGGTATCAGACCATGACGGTTTAACTAAGGTAGAATCTAACCGAATGAGATTATAGCTAAGTGTTATTATCGATTACTCCCACCTCTTCCCTCCTCCCTCATTTTACATTTTAGTCATTTAGCAGAAGCTCTTAATCAGTTCTTATTCATTCATCTTAAGACAGCTAGGTGAGACAATGACATATCACAGTCGTAGTAAGTACATTTGTACACAGTACACAGTCAAATATTTACTCTGACCTCGCCCTAACCCTGGAGGGCCTGTAGTTCTCTCTCTCCTCTCAACTCTCCCTCCCCCTACAGGGCCTGTAGTTCCCTCCCTCCCCCTCTCACCTCTCCCTCCCCCTGCAGGGCCTGTAATTCTCTCTCTCCTCTCTCCTCTCAACTCTCCCTCCCCCTGCAGGGCCTGTAATTCTCTCTCTCCCCTCTCCACTCAACTCTCCCTCCCCCTACAGGGCCTGTAGGTCCCTCCCTCCCCCTCTCACCTCTCCCTCCCCCTACAGGGCCTGTAGTTCTCTCTTTCCTCTCAACTCTCCCTCCCCCTACAGGGCCTGTAGTTCCCTCCCTCCCCCTCTCACCTCTCCCTCCCCCTGCAGGGCCTGTAGTTCTCTCTCTCCCCTCTCCTCTCAACTCTCCCTCCCCCTACAGGGCCTGTAGTTCCCTCCCTCCCCCTCTCACCTCTCCCTCCCCCTGCAGGGCCTGTAGTTCTCTCTCTCCCCTCTCCTCTCAACTCTCCCTCCCCCTACAGGGCCTGTAGTTCCCTCCCTCCCCCTCTCACCTCTCCCTCCCCCTGCAGGGCCTGTAGTTCTCTCTCTCCTCTCAACTCTCCCTCCCCCTACAGGGCCTGTAGTTCCCTCCCTCCCCCTCTCACCTCTCCCTCCCCCTGCAGGGCCTGTAGTTCTCTCTCTCCTCTCAACTCTCCCTCCCCCTACAGGGCCTGTAGTTCTCTCTCTCCCCTCTCCTCTCAACTCTCCCTCCCCCTACAGGGCCTGTAGTTCCCTCCCTCCCCCTCTCACCTCTCCCTCCCCCTACAGGGCCTGTAGTTCCCTCCCTCCCCCTCTCACCTCTCCCTCCCCCTACAGGGCCTGTAGTTCTCTCTCTCCTCTCAACTCTCCCTCCCCCTGCAGGGCCTGTAGTTCCCTCCCTCCCCCTCTCACCTCTCCCTCCCCCTACAGGGCCTGTAGTTCTCTCTCTCCCCTCTCCTCTCAACTCTCCCTCCCCCTGCAGGGCCTGTAGTTCTCTCTCTCCTCTCAACTCTCCCTCCCCCTGCAGGGCCTGTAATTCTCTCTCTCCCCTCTCCTCTCAACTCTCCCTCCCCCTACAGGGCCTGTAGTTCCCTCCCTCCCCCTCTCACCTCTCCCTCCCCCTGCAGGGCCTGTAGTTCTCTCTCTCCCCTCTCCTCTCAACTCTCCCTCCCCCTACAGGGCCTGTAGTTCTCTCTCTCCCCTCCCTCCTCTCACCTCTCCCTCCCCCTGCAGGGCCTGTAGTTCTCTCTCTCCCCTCTCCTCTCAACTCTCCCTCCCCCTACAGGGCCTGTAGTTCCCTCCCTCCCCCTCTCACCTCTCCCTCCCTCCCCCTCTCACCTCTCCCTCCCCCTGCAGGGCCTGTAGTTCTCTCTCTCCCCTCTCCTCTCAACTCTCCCTCCCCCTACAGGGCCTGTAGTTCTCTCTCTCCCCTCTCCTCTCAACTCTCCCTCCCCCTGCAGGGCCTGTAGTTCCCTCCCTCCCCCTCTTACCTCTCCCCCCCCCCTGCAGGGCCTGTAGTTCTCTCTCTCCCCTCTCCTCTCAACTCTCCCTCCCCCTACAGGGCCTGTAGTTCTCTCTCTCCCCTCCCTCCTCTCACCTCTCCCTCCCCCTGCAGGGCCTGTAGTTCTCTCTCTCCCCTCCCTACTCTCACCTCTCCCTCCCCCTGCAGGGCCTGTAGTTCTCGCTCTCCCCTCCCTACTCTCACCTCTCCCTCCCCCTGCAGGGCCTGTAGTTCTCTCTCTCCCCTCCCTACTCTCACCTCTCCCTCCCCCTGCAGGGCCTGTAGTTCTCTCTTGTAGGTTTTCTTGCCCAGCGTCTCGTAGATCTTGGTCATCACAGGGATCTTCTCCGAGCCGTCAGTGATGGCCGTGTGGTACTTGGGCTCTGGGAGATCTCCCATGAACCTCAGCACCGTGATCCATACCGCTAACGCTGCCTGGGGGAAGAGCAACCAACAGTGTTAGGGTTGCAACCATTCCGGTACCTTAACCAAATTTCCCTGGTTTTCTATCAATCGTGGTTGGAAGATTCCGGATTTCCTACTTATTCCCTCCTGATTCCAGGAATCTTCCAATATGGATTTCTGGACAACTGGAGAAAGTAGGGAAAAGTTACTGTAATTTTTGCAACCCTAAACAGTGTTCATGCTGTGATTAGAAAGTACAGTTGGGTAGAAGGAGGCTGCCTGAAACAACAGTCTGACAAACACCCATGGTCTACTGGGGTTAGAGGTCAGGGGTTAGGTGTCAGAGTTGAGAGGTCATGTGACCAACCAGCTGGTCGCCCTCGTCTTCATGGAACAGCAGCGGTTGTTTAAGTGGCCGTCGGATGTAGGTGTGTGTTGTGGTGCCCTGGAAATAGGTGGCAGCGAACTTGGCAAATTTATACTCCGACAGGTCATCCTCCTCATCCTCAGGGAGAGGAAGAACATCATCTAAATCCTCCTCCTCAAGCTCCTTCTGGGCACGTTCCAAGTCCTACACACACACACACACACACACACACACACACACACACACACACACGCACACAAAGACACTTAGCGAACGATTGGAACGTAGCCCAGAGCAGATTAAGGTGTTAACTGTAACATTGTGTCTGTGTGTCCACTAGGTGGCGACCTTCTCACCTCAAACCCAGCTGGTGGCGCACCCTCCTGGCCAGGGAAGGAGTTTGTTGTCCCCAGGAAGCCAAACATCTTATCCACCATGTCAGAGTCGTTCACCGGCTCATGTCTGGCTTTCTCCATCTGCTCCACCATCTCCTTCTTCCTCCGCACCTCCTCCCTTTCTCTCTTCTCTCTCTCCGCATCCTCCTTCACTAGCTGGGCCAGTCGCTCCTGGTGGTTACGCTCTGCTTCAACCTGCAGAAGACATGGTGTTAATAGGTGTGTGTGTGCAGAGGCGTCATGTCCATAGGGGCCACAGGGGCAAGTGGCCACTCAGATTTGTTCTAAAAACAATTGTTGTTTCTCTGTAATAGTACTAGCCACATAGACATTTTATGAAGATGGCTTTAGCTAGCCCAGACAGGTTCCCAATCTGACAACCTCATAACTAGCTGCCATGAAACCATTTCAGGCTACCAAGTTAGAGTAGCTAGCTTGTCTAACTGGCTTAGCTGGCATGCCTGCAGGCAAGGTTGGTAGACTTCAGAAAAGCAAGCAATAACTAAATATATTGAATTAGACTCACATTCCTTTCAATATTTTACTCAGATTTTAGCACAGATGCAGAGAGCATAGTTTCTTTAAATTCAGAACCACCAGTCAGGAGGATACAGACAGCTCAAGAGGTATGCTTAGATATGCAGAAAAATTGACATATCTTTTACATAGAATTAAGAATAATGATTATAACTCTGGATTGCAGGGCCTAGCCCCCCTCCGGACCACCCCCAGCCATCCTCACCTATTTTGTGCCCCCTCATATTTTTGGTGTGTGTGTGTGTGTGTGTGTGTGTGTGTGTGTGTGTGTGTGTGTGTGTGTGTGTGTGTGTGTGTGTGTGTGTGTGTGTGTGTGTGTTCCAGACCTTGGCCTTCTTAGCGCTCATCTGGTTCCTCAGTTTCTCCTCCTCAGCCAGACGCAGCTTCTCTGCCTCCAACCTCCTCCGATACTGAGAGAGAGAGAGAGAGGGGGGAGGAAACAGAGAGAGAGAGAGAGGGAGGAAACAGAGAGAGAGAGAGGGAGGAAACAGAGAGAGAGAGAGAGGTAGAGAGAGAATGAGAAAGAGAGCGTGAAAGAGAGAGGAAGGGTTAGGATGTGAGAGTGAAAGGGACTGAGGCTTTCTTTCAGTCTGCACTGCGTGTGTCTGTCTCTTTCTCACCTCTCCCTTCAGTCTCTTGTAGAGGCGTCGTGCGATCATGCCCCGTGTGTGAGCCTGGATGGTAATGACGGCCCATAGGCGGTGTCTGAAGGCCCTTCGGACCAGACAGCCTCTACACCTGGCCTGCAGACCCATCACTCTCTGTCTGGCCACGTGGTACGTTACGTACAGCCGCCTGGAGCGGTACAACGCCTGGAGTCTGGCAAACCCTGCCCGCATCTAGGAGGTGGAGGGGAGGGGAGGAGAGGAGGAGAAGAGGGGGAGGAGGTGGAGAGGCCATGGAGGAGAAATTAAAGTAAGAGATTGTCATTTGATTAATGATACAAGGAACAGTTCAGCTCATGTCAATAAGAAGTGATCAAGTTTTTAAAACTCACAGCTCCATAGTTCTTGCGACAGTGATATCCTCGCCACGTCTTCTGGATCATCATGGCTGACTTTCTCATCTTCAGGAAGTTGGACCTGTTGAGACCAAGTGATGCGATTGTTAACTCAAAGCTGGTTGCAATGACTACAGTCTCAGCTGGTTTCTTTGCCAACAGTATAAACGGGTTGCTGTGCCAACAGTCTAACCGGGTTGCTATGACTACGGCCTCACCTGTCCTTGAAGCCTCGTACAACCTTCTGGATGAGGATGACCTTGTCCGTGATGGCCTTGTCTCTCTCTATCTCCAACAGCATGTCATGGTGGTCCTAAACAAACACACACACGTGCAGACACACAGCCACACACAAACTAGAAGTGATCATCAGTAGATTCTAAACAGACATTCTAAAGACCCTCTGATTTATGTTCGTGACATCCCTCTCTTCCTTAATCTGTTCATTTCCTCTCCTCCTCTGAGCTGTTTGTTTCCTGTTGGGGAAGTGTGGGCGCTGCCCTTGCTGCCCTGGCTTCACTTCACAGATTTTACTTCCTGTTTTACTTCCTGTCTGACCAGCTGGTCGCTCTGATAACTACCTCAGCTATGACGACCATCACCATGATAATCAGCCCACCACTGACCCCACCCCTAGTGCTGTCCTCGTGAACAGAGGCACAATTGCGGTTGAGTTCCACTGCACAGTGAATTTCTTCCCTCTTACTAAGACAAGGTATTGTAGACAACTTGCATATTTCAGATAAAACCTCTATCAAAAATGCAGAACTTCTGCCAAATGTCACCCTTTTCCCTATATAGTGCACTACTTTTCTCCATTTAAGTGTTTTCATACATTTTTTTGTAATTTAGCAGACGCCCTTATCTAGAGCGACATACAATTAGGGTGAAGTTCCGAGCACATCGGCAGATTTTTCACCTAGTCGGCTCGGGGAGTCGAACCAGCGACCTTTCAGTTACTGGTCCAATGCTCTGAACCGCTAGGCTACCTGCTACCCACACAGAGACCAGGCACCCTAATATGATGCTATTTGGTCCAGGTCCAGGTGTTATAGTTACCTTGAGGAAGATCTTGGTC